>NW_010431849.1:22694-28684 GCF_000710305.1 Buceros rhinoceros silvestris
AACTGTTCCGTAGCCAAGCCCAGGACAGTATCTTAAGAAATTAAATAGGTGTGACTTTATGTGAGAGGGATCCCATGGCCTTCGATCTTGAAATAGAATACTGTTCACAGGAAGCAGAATACTTAGATATTGACTTCTTTTTTTCCTTCTGCAAATCACTTGTGTCTGAGTAATCGTGTAGGTCATTTTCATATATAGAACCATGGAATGGTTTGGGTTGAAAGAGACCTTTGAAGATCATAGAGTCCAACCCCCGCTGCAGTTGGCAGGTACGTCTTTCACCAGACCAGGTTGCTCAAAGCCCCATCCAACCTGACCTCGAGCACTTCCAACGATAAGGCTCTCTGAGCAACTTGTTCCAATGTCTCTCCACCCTCACTGTAAAAAATATCTTCTTACCACGCCAATAAAAAAAGACTGAATTCACTTCTGACATACGAATCTTGACTTTTTCAACACCTTCAGTATCTTGTAGTTGATCATTCTGTAGTTTGTCCTAATACCTTTGTGAGTTAAAAAGACTGGCTATTGCTGCATTCCCCTTCCCCTCCAAAAAAGGAAGGTAATAACTGAATCTGTTCTCTTACAGTCCTCTGGGACCCCCTTATTCAAGTTCAGAAATATGCTGGAACTTTCAGAGACTGTTTCTTAAATGCTTTAGAAGGAATTTAATCAGACCCTCGAATAGATCTGGCTCATCTAAATATTCTTAACCTGTTCACTTTATGTTTCAGCCTATTCTTCTTTTTTCCTTTCTTGTCTAAATAAATTGCATCAGATACTTGATTACAGCTTCCTCTTTGTATAAAGACTCTTTGTACAGTTCTCCTGCAGTCCTTTATCCTTTGGGAATCTATTCCCCATAGTTCCTATTAATCAGTTGGACTAATTTGTTCATATCTCGTTGTCTTCCGTCTTTCACTCTGAGTTTTAGGCTAGTGAACTGGTATTCAGTGATCCCCTTCATCCGTATTAGCCATTTATTTCAGGCTTTTTGTGAGCTCTTCCCTGTTACGATCAGAACTAAATTTAAAATCTCTCTTCTCTTGGTTACTTTCTGCAGTTGTGCTTGATACATTCTGGCATTTCCCTGGGCAGGCCCTGTCCTGCCTTACTGCTTTTCTAACAGTTACCGAGGTGGTAAATGGGAGCTAGAGTTGAATTTCGAAGAACAAGACTGCTTTTTTAATCTGAAATACCTTTAAAGTACGGAGGACATTGAGCATAAGTTAAACACTTCAGAAAGATGAGAAATTGATCAGAAAGATTGGCATGAGAAGAGAAAAATATTACTGGAATGACACGCTTCTGCAGCTCCTCTCAGGAATATGGAAATCATTCACCCCATTTAAAGTGAAAGATACAATTAAACAGATTCTTTTCTCAAGTTTGCCTGCCTGTGGAAGCAGCCCTGTGGAATTGCTAACAACACAGGTGCAATATATTGCCTATTCTTTTGTGCTTAGAGGCTGCGCTCCTGAAAGCAAATCTTGGCTGCTGATCTTAATCAAAGGAGCTTCGTTCGGTAAGCTGGGTCTTTGTAACATGTTGCTTCTCATCTGGTAGAGAAGGAAGGAGTTTACAAATTCAAATCGCCCATTTAGGAGCCATGTCAGTGATATGATGTCGTCCCTTCCCCCCTTTCACCGTCCTCAGCTGAGGTCCAATAGAAATGGAATTTAATTGCATTTTAACCAAACATTAACAAAAGATGAGACTCCACTCTTAAAATTACTAAAATCTTTTAGGCAACATATTGAATCTTCCAGAGCCTTCGATTTTTATCTGTCTTGAGTGTAATGAGGTGTGAAACTGCTCTATGAATCTGCAGCGGTGTTTTGTATTACTGGATTTCTGTGGAGATGCTGTAAGTGAACTGGTGGAGCCACTTCCATTCTCAGTTCTATTAAAATGGGTTAGACTCGATAAAACGCGAACTAGTGAATATAAATTTCTTACTCATAGTTCCAGCCCAAATGTGACTTCACCTTCTCTTATGCTTCTTGTTCTTGTAGTTTTTTTAATGAATAAAGAATTTTCTTGAGGAATTTTTTTCCCACTGATGTTTTCTTACTAGAAAATGATAACAGTGTAAACCCGCTTACAATTTTAAGTTCTCTTCAATGTGTGTCATGCAAAACTTCAGTATCATGTACGTAGTTGGAAGGATGTGCTTTTCTACAACAGGTCAGTATAGACAGATATGACAGTCCAGAGCAGGGAACATTATTTATGAGGAGGCAATTTTACTTACTGAAGTTTTTTTTTTTTTTTGCTTTTGAATTATGAATATTTTCATTTCGAACAACTCAGCATGCATGTGGCTGATTAGGGAAAAGTACGCTTTTCTTGGCAGAAGAAACATGATTTTGAAATAGGATTGTGAAGGATTGAAATGGAATAAGATACTCAAACGCAGTGTTAAATGTCAGAATATGTGGCAGAATTTGTTTCTCCGAAAATGCACAGATTTGGATATTTGATTAATTACGTTGAAAAGGGAAAAGCAGTACTTTAGAACGGAGTATATAACATTAACTAATCTGATGCTATAGATCAAAAATACGTTCGGGAAGAACAGGTTCATGATTGTAGAAGGTGAAGTGCCTTCCATGTCTGGACTCTTAAAAGAAAAGGGGTGGAAATAATTAGAAAGAAGAACAAGCCTAAAAGAAAACCCCAAATCGCTTACTCCATTGCTGTTACTCTGCTTGCTTAGTAATTACGGCTGAAAATCAACTTCAGTGATGCTAGACTTCCCTTGATCTGGGAGTGGGAAGATCAGGTTCTTAATGTATTCTGAGATAGGGAGATAAAAATGTGGAGGAATGAACAAATATTATGAAAATGTAGCAATTTTATTTTATCTTAAATTACTCCATGAATAAGCGTGCACTATTATTGATCTTTTTAGTTAACAGGATAATTTTTATTTGTTTTCCATTGTTCGTATCTGTTGTAGTAACAGTTATATAATATTATTACAGTCCCTTGGCACATTCTAAAGAAGCTTTTAATGCAATATTTACACGTTAGTATTGTCACACATAGTATTGTTATTAGACAGTATCGTCACACATAGCTAATCAGTGTTCCCCATATTAGGCTTTCTCTTGGCACTACCCTCCCAAGGAAGGAAACAGCAGAGCCCTGCTGATAAGTAGCTTCCTTCCTTCAGAAGCTGAAGTTGTCTAAATTGAGGTGACCTTTGCGCTGTGTTTACATACATACATACATTCTCCAGTCTGCCTTTCGTACTCACAAGCTGTTCCTTAGTCCTTGCTATGAGAAGCCAAACTCGTTTATTATTCTTTGTCACCACTTAATTTCTTGTCCATAGTTACGTACGTGTCCATGACATCCGCAGTGGCTCAAGATGGGGCTCTTTGACTGAAGGAGGTATGAGGGTGCTTGTTCCTTAGACCTCTCTCCCTGGTGCCACCCAGCTGTCTGTCATTGCCCTACTTTGTCCTAGTATCTTCTGCATTCAGTGCAGGTGATGTAGAAAGGAAGACGCTAGAGACTATCTATCTCCTCTACATCTCCTGAGCTGCAAATGTTTGTCATGCCCACATCGTTACCCAGCTGGATCCAGCTCTGAATGCTGGGCAGCATGTTACTTGGTTTTCACGGCTTTTATTTGAAAGCTTTTCCCTCCAGCTTCTTTCAGTCCCCAATGACTGAAAACCAAACCAGTAGCATAATAATCAATCATAAAATTAATAACTGTCCGTTTTCTTTTGGAAGTGCAGTGTTTTTATGTGTCATACGTAAATGAAAAGGTTTTGTCCCAAGCTCATGTGTGGCTGATACAAATTCATTAACTGACCTTGACTTCAGGAGTATAATTTAATATAATTCTCAGAACTGATTGAGTGTGAAAGAGTGATGATAGCAATGAATCCATTTCTTTGACAATAACTTCCTTTTAAGAAACTGTGCAATGCTGTAAGAAAGACTTTTCCCTATATGGTCATTTTCAGGGCTGTTGCTTTGCTTGAATTTTAGGTTAAATATCAATTTATCCTTGAGAAACATGTAAGAGCGAGAACCTTTACACATCACCTGCATTCTGATTCAGTGCATTTATTTATAAATATGTAAACATTTTCTCATTCAGAAACTTTATATAACACAGAAGTGAAGGACGGCTCCCAGAGTTTAATCCAGATCTCCTCCTGCCTTCCCGAAATACCTCAGGAAGAAAATGCAGCGGAGTCCTGGGAAACTTTAGAAGAGGTGTGTTGAACTCCCTTACTGCCACATCGGTGCACTTGTTTTCACCAACTACTACAAAGTAACATTTGGTTTTTATTTGCAGGACTTGATTCAGCTGAGCCAGCTGGTGTCTGATTTTTCTCTCTTAGTCAACGTAAGTATGAATTCCGCATTCTACCCTAGATAGAGTCTTGTCAAAAAAGAGGGCGAATGGGTAATTCCTAGTTGGGGGAAAAAAAAGGTGAGCAGTACTTGTGCCTGTAGTTTGAAGTCAGACTGAGCTCCTGTCACTTGACTGAAGTGATAGATTAGCAGAATAACATTAGTCCAACATCCAAGACTTCAAAATCCTAGTCAGTGTTAGAAATGTCAGGAAAATGCTGGTAGAGGCAGAGCAGTTTCCCCACAGCGAGCTGAGGTGCCTGCATGATGGTGTGGTCTTTGCTACTTAGGACCTATGGTAAATACCCATGGTTTCAAAACCAGTACCTGGATACTTCCCAAAGTCGTAGGTGATGCATACAATGTTTACATCAAATTGTCTCGCAGTCATGTGAAAGGTTTTCTTCTGATCTTCAAGTGCCAACAGAGGAGGAATGTTCAAAAGCAGTAGTTCAACTACTCAGCTGGTTAGAACACTGACAGCTCTTCCCCCGCTATGTCAGTGAGTCACTACTGCAAGTCTCTTTGTGGGTCTCCTGTTGATTCAGGCTTTGTCGAGGTAATTCTTTGAGGAGGCAAGAGTCTGCCTGTTTCAGTGTTAGTGCTGGTAATTGCTCCTAAGCTCTTGTCACCAGAGCAGCTAATGATGTTGTGGCCAGTGCCCTTGGCCACAAGCTGAACCTTGGGAGAAGCCCTCCAGTGTGACCACAGGCTTCTACCCAGGACCCATTTCTAATCCTAAAGGTGATGATACCCTTCACTCCACAGGGTGGGTGTTTCCCAGTTATATTTTCTCGCTTAATCAGGAGTTTCCTTCACCTTTATCATGCCCTTTTTCTGCTCTTGCAAAGCTGCCAAAACGTCTTCATCATCCACTCAGTTCCCAATGTTTAGTTCCTCCTGTGCCACAGGGAAATTAAATCCTCGATTCTCATCTCCTAGGAGAGTTCTTTAGTCTCCTTGCTGTTGGGTTAGTTTTTTATCTCTTCTGCTGAGCATGTGCTGCTTCACGCACAAAAACAAAGACTAAGATTCATTAGGCTGGAGAGGGACTGCAGAAATTCCTGTTCAGTAGCCTAAATGTTAGCAGCGTCAGCTAAAAAAGAGGAGTTCCTGTTTCCAGGACTTTCTGGGTGTTACACATATCCATCACTAGGTATAATAGCAAGCATGTAGTGTGGATTAGGTAGTGGGTGAAGACACAAGAGCTGGTGGGTTCAGCAATCAAAATGCCTTTTATTTCAAGCTGAGCGTCAGCCATCTCATTATTTTGTGACATAAACCAGCCTGGGTACTGCTGAGATTAAAATAAGAACAAACCAACCCCTTTACGTTCTGTTCTGGTGTTCTCTGAGAGAGACTGCGGGGGAATCTGCATTTGGAGAGAGGATGGAACGTTTCTGTAAAATCAAGCAGTAGAATATAGAGCAACGTCAAGTGTATTTATTTTCAGTACGGTCACTGTTCTATTTGTGAATTAAGTCAGTGTTTTACACTGTCATAATTAAACACTTCTGTTTAGATGTCTTGGCACAGCTCCGAATGTTGGAGTTGGTACTGATCTTATAAATGCTCTTTATAGAATTTTTTTGAATGTGAAGCTCAGCAGG
>NW_010431849.1:28796-41714 GCF_000710305.1 Buceros rhinoceros silvestris
AGGAAGTGAAAAGGCTAGACTGTGTTACTTTCCCCTTTGGACTGCGAGCGCATCTATTCGCAGCAAAGGTTTAGAAATCACAGGTTTTGGGTTGTTCTAACTGCAGCAACACGTTGTGTAATACCCACACCATCCTGTTCCTTAACAGTGCAGATTTTTTTAAAGTTAGTTTGTGGTTTCAGCAGAGTTTATCAGATGCTATTAATGAAGCACCATTAAGGCCGCGGGCTGCAGTGTGCAGCAGATGAAAGCAGCTGCGGGGCCCTGATTACAGGCATTAAAATGGTGTGTATTGGCTCACTGCTGCTTCCCAGCAGGTGACCTCGCTCATAATTCCTTTGCATCTAGTCTCAGCAGGAGAAGATTGACAGGATTGAAGACCATGTCAACAGAGCTGCTGTGAATGTTCAAGAGGGAACCAAACACTTGGGGAAGGTAGGGATCTGCTCCCGCTGCTGAATCAATGGTACTCGGCCTCCCAGCAACCTCTGTATTAACCCAATTGATCTGCCGCCTTTAATGCTGAGGGAGCCAGCAATTAAGGAAATAAGGAAGAAAAGACCCACAGGTAGCAGGGAAAAAAAAAATCAATCCCTCTTGTAATTTTCTATCATATCCAGGCTGCTAGGAAATACATTTTTGTTTGGTTTTTATGCTGTTCAGCTGCTACTTGGGTTTATCCTCAAAGACAAGCATGTTCAACGACTGGCCCACAAGAATCAAATAAGTGTGAAACAACAGGTTGATAGTAGTGTGCAGTTTCAGTCCTGTTCTGTGTGGATGTCAGTGACAGTTGCTAATAAGCCACAGACCTCGATTCAGGCAGCAAAGTCTTGAGCATTTTCTCAGTTCCTCATTTGACTTAATGCTGGAGACCAGGTACGTAATTGGCCAGAACCGTGTCAGAGGACCTGGTTCACAACTCCACACGTGAGATGATAGCTGGATGTTGAACTGTTTTAGTACGTTCTGTCATACACGTGGGATAGTAGATCATCTCTTTTTAAATACTAATTTGTAATGTTTATTTATCACTGAGCATTGAAGTCATTGCCAGGAGCAATGAGGGGGAAATGCACATCACCACAGGCAAGTATTCTAACTCTTAGTTTTTTTGTTTTTTTCTCTTTTTCTTCACTTTACAGGCTGCAAAATACAAGCTGGCAGCTCTGCCTGTGGCAGGTGCAGTCATTGGTGGAGTGGTGGGGGGTCCCATCGGTCTCCTTGCAGGCTTCAAAGTGGCAGGAATTGCAGCTGCACTTGGTGGTGGGATTTTGGGTTTCACAGGTGGAAAATTGATACAAAGAAGAAAACAAAAAATGATTGAGCAGGTCTCTTCCAGCTGTCCAGATCTCTCTAGCCAAAGTGCCAAAAAATCCAGCTGAAGTAAAGTCGTTAAGACTAGGAACAAAGGTGTAGTAGCCGTGCTAACGACAGACTTGCAGCCTGATGCTTCAGATACAAGGCTGAGTTGTGTGAATTTTGACAACAGTGCTGCTACTTGGGAGGGGTGAGACAGTAATGGCAGAATTTCTCTTTTCAGATGTGGTGACATCAGCCCCTTGAAAATTCTATGGGTAACGTTTAATTACAGAATTCTTAGGTGAGCTATATGCACCGCAGTAATGATGGGTGACGGGTGTTCATGCCAAATTTGCACAGTGTCCTGCAGACGAGACAAAGAGAGAGGGCTGGAAAACCCTAGTGCTTTCCCATGAAGCTGGAGTTTTTATTACAGTGCTCAAAAGGAAAGGAAAGGAAATGAGCTCCATCTATCTTTTATGGTCACAGTGTTTTAAGTTTACTTCCTGTTATCTGGATTCCCAAACTGCTCCTGTGTGTACCCCCAGGAGCTGACGGACTGTGTCTGTTCAGCAATGCACAGGGAAGCGTGAACTGCCATAAAGAGGTGAAAATGTTGGGTGAGCAATGTGGAAAAACACCTGCGTGTATATCCCACATCTGCCTCCATCAGCCAGATCAGCTCAGCATCATAACAAGCTCTCCCCCTTTTCCAGGTCCTTTTTTTTAAAATGTGTAAACTCCTCATCTTGTTCAAAGCGTAGTTAAGAATTAAACAGTCTAAGCAGCAGCCCTGCAGCGCTGCTCCTGGAGAGGCTGTCCAGCTCCTCAGCTGGTCCTGAAGACACCGCACAGGGGGAAGTGCCAAGCTCTGGCGTTCTGAGCCTGAAGCCTCAGCTTACTGCCGCAGCACGTACTGCTGGATGTCGCCCCTGCTTCTCAGTGCCTGTCACCAACAGCACTCAGTGGGGCAGAGCTAAAAAGCTTCGCTGGAAAGCGGTGCCACAGCCAGGTCTTCTCCCTCGATATTATCCCTCAAGGGTGGCATCAGACACCAGGTCAAAGGATGGTGAATCAGGGAGGCCCTTCAGATGGTGCCAGTGTCAGCTGATGTCCCCAGATGATGGGACTGTTTCGGATATGTCGATACGGTTCACAATAAGTAAACCACGCTCGTGTGGGTCAGCTGCACGCCTCCGGCGTGCTGCTCGCTTCTGGACCTTCTGCTTCTACCCATGCTGTAGAGCAGCATCTGGCCTTCTCAAGATTTTGGGACACGCCGCAAAGCTCTCAGTCCTCTTACCAGCTTTTTATAGCGGATGCCTGTTACTCTTACCAGCCTTACAGTGCTGTGCAAGAAACCTTTTGCTTTTGAAACTTCCATTGTTAAATACAGAAGTGTTAACGTGTTTTTATTGTCACATAATCTATAGTTAACACATGGTCCTACCTCCATCCTTCCAGGACAGTTCCCACACTCTTGCTGCCACTGTTTGGGGATCAGAAATTGAGGTTGGGAAGCTGCTTTTTAAAGTTTTTAGATTGTTCAATTCTTCCTGTGCTCTGAGTTTTACTAGGTGCACGCTGAAGCCAGCATTTAGTGATAAGGCTTCCTGGCAGGGAGCGCTGTGTAAAGGGGGGTGCTGTAGAAAGAGCTCCCTTTTCTTAACCAGTACTTTGATACCGTCATTGGATATAACTGTCTGCTAAAGACTGATGGGGGGTTTTGTGCCTAGAGACACTGTAAGCAACTGTTAGTTACAGCACAAGCGTCTTTTGCTCAACAGTTCTTCCTCAGTACTTCTAAAATTTCATTGAAATTGCTCTCAGTCAGAGCAGTCTGTCTATTTTAAGTAGGTCTGAGACTCAGGGAAGCAATGTGTGCAAGAGTAGTTTCCACAGGTAATTGCAAACATTGTCAACGCTGCACGTGCTACAGGCACAGTGCCCCACGTCTGTAAAAACTGCTGGAGGTGAAAACATGACCCAAGTAACTCAGCTCGTTTGCTCCTGTCAGGTAAAATCACATTTCTGTAAATGCATCTACTTGGGCTGTAAACACATTTAATGAGCTTGTGACAACCTCATACTAAGTCTACTCACTCCTTTGATATGTAATTTCTACATATAAAGGAAGAAACTAAGAAAAAGTTGTTAACCAGGAATGGTGGCTGGTTCTCTTATGTTTTAAAAAAGGTATCTCTGCTTCCCTGTTGTACGCTCGAAACCTTGTGCATTTAAATGACAGCAGCTGCATCAGAGACACTGTGGACTCCACCCTCTCTCCCCAAGCAGGACTAATGCGAAGACAATCTAAATTCAGACCGAATTCCTGCCACGGCATATGCAAAGGCAGCCTGGTGTGCACTTGTTTTATGGAGCGTGTAGCACGAAAACTATGCTTCCTCCTTGTGTCTTCAAGGAAGCAATTACAAAACACTGTGTACACACTAGATTTGGGTGACTATTATTTAAACTACAGTTTTTTGAAGTAGGTGGTTTATTGACATATGTGAAGAAACATGGGCATCTGAGTAACCAAACTAGCATTTAAATAATTGCCAGGCACGCCAGTCAGAAGAAATGTAAAATATGAATAATTCTTTCAGGACAAATAAAAGTTTTCACCTATAAGACTGCTTGTAGCATTTTCTGAGAACATTGGGCTTTATTTCCTTTCAGATCTAAAAGATTAATCCCTTACATATTTTATATTATTACAGTAATGGCACGACCAAGATGGAAGAATCCTGTATTGTTACCAAACACACGCTTCAGCTATCAAATTACTTACATTGACTGAAGTTAAACACAAGTTCCTAAAACGTGGCATACATCTAGTAACTCGTACTCCTCTGCTGGCATAGAAATGGACTCCCTTCCTTACTGTCAGTTAAAAGGAGAGTTTGGAATGGGTTGGTTCCATGTGGGCATAACTGATACTGTTTGATGGCTTCCCATGAAAGCCTTGAGAAGTGTTGAAGGGAGGGGTCAGCTGAGCACCAAATGGTTAAAGCCACTGCTGTAGGTGATCACAGCTGACGGGCTTAGTTCAAAACACTCTGGCATTTTGTCCAGCATTTGCTCTCTAGGCAAATTCTCTGTATCGTCAGATACTTAAAAGCTCAAGTGATACCCAACATGAGGTTAGGCAAGCACACCTAGCCCTGAGCTGTCCAACCTTCTGTCTGCAAACAGAAAAATCACTTAAAAGTTGGTTCAGCCAAGTCAACGGTCATCACGAACCCAGGAGAATTAGAACCAACTCCAGTTAACACACAGTGAAATTACTTGAGTCCGTAACTGTCATGAAACTGTAACATCTAACTGCCCACCTAGTGCTGGCATGCCGAAGCTCTGGGAACAAGTCCTTACTCTGAAAAGCAAACTTGGATTAAGGAGTGGCAGAGGGGGTTCATCTCTTTCTAGCTGAAAGCACCAGCCACTGGGCTGTTGGCTGTATGAAGAGGTAGCATCTCCTCCAGAAAGAGAAGTTCAAACATCTTCCACCAAACTGCATTTATAAATATGAATCCCCAGGAAAAACAAGAACAGCAGAGTAGTAAGATGAGTTCCTGTAGACACCATGCAGGAGTCAATGAAAATTTCAGGTGCCTGAAGTTCTGTAGCACCGCCTGCAGATAACAAGTGGCAGCCTTAAACCCACTCCCCGCATACATCTTTAGATTCCGACTGGAAGGTGATATGAATCAACTGCCATGAGATTGACTTGACATAAAACGGAGAATGGCACAGGAGAAGACCTGGCCTGCAAGCACCCGTCTGCTCTTGACAAAACTGACAAAGTACATCCTGAACAACCTCTTGCAATTCCCTTGGCTATCTGCTCAGCTAGCTGCAGCTTAGCGTTGGTTGGTACTAGTAATTCCCTCCTCAGAATCACCCCCAAAGCTCACGTGCCTGTTGCAGGGGCTTGATTCAGCAGCCTCTCAGGACCAACTTTTGCTGAAGCTGCACAGGACCTGCACAGTTACTGCCTTCTGCCAGTAACTGAATGGGTGGCATCTAGCCGAAAGGCAAAAGGAGTCCTGTACAAATACAACACTAATTTGTCTCCAGCAACGCTCCCCAACTTAACAGACACTTTTCCATCTTAGAGTTTCTGGATGTTGATCTCATCAAGCAGCCTGTACACTCACTGAGAAAAGCCCATATTCTGGTATTCTGCACAACAGAAAAGCCCACAAGGAAAGCAGTAATTCCTTCTTCAGAGCACAATTCAAAGAATACACAATAAATAAGGCACAAGCCAGACAAGAAAAGTAACAGAAAATTTGCGGTGGTTGTTCAGACAATAAATGTCTGCCAGGAAGGCAGCAACCCAGAGAAAAAGGTGGAAAGAAGAGTCTAATTGTAACCCGTACCCACAGAGAATAATTTGAGATGGACACAAAGATGACAGCCCACCCCCATCCTCTTCTACTTTGAAGGGTGTCCAGCACTCACGTTCTTGTAACAGCCGTGTGGATAACATAAGAATAATCCCAGGAGGTCAGAGCAGGTCAGTGCAGCCCCTTCAAGGTACAGCCATTGTCATTAAGCCTTCTCCTTGCCTTGCCTGGTATTTTAACAGTCAGAACTGTTTAACTGCTTCGACATTTACACCCAGTAAAGCACCACACGAGATTCTGTAAAACTTTCATTTATTCCCCTCCCACGTATCCAGAATAGAAGACCTTCTTAAGTTGGAGAAAAATATGACAAAGAAATAGATGACCAGGATAGCTGTTCACATCAGGAGGAGAAGAAAAAGCACGTACTACCAAGGTTACACGGAAAACAACCCAAGAGTCCTATTTAATGGGATAGTGCAAGTTAACAGCATGTCTCTGGCAAGGATACCTTCATTTGGATTATAAAAGTTTTACAGAACAGTTAGGTCAAGAGTCTGGATGGGTCTCTGGTATTTTACTATAGCATTAGGAACGTACTGTTTGAAAGATGCTGTACAGAAGGACCCACCAAACAAATGTATTTACAAGCCTGGGAAGAAAAAAAAAATCTTTTTCAGTTTATTCAAAATAAAAATACACATAGAATTATGAAAATATAGGTTTACTATTTCCACCACACGGAAGTCAATGCTGCTGTCTGAAAGGCTTGCAAGATCATTTCAAGTTTTTAAAGTTCATCTTTTTCCCTCAATAAGGTGTACCTATGTTCACTGGGTGCCAGTTTCTGGAAGGAGCTCTCTGGGGGGCTGCTTGCTAAATCCTGAATTGGCTGGAAAACAGAACAAACAGGAAAACTGCTCATTAGACTCATTTGAATAATCAATCGCCTCTATTAAGTGAACTTCTCACATTAAATATGGGAGTGAGTGAATGTCCGGCATTCTCTTAAACTGAAGGTTTTGTTCTTTTTTTTTTTTTGGAAGGCACATTATAGGTCACTGTCTCCTCCTCATGGTCCAGCTGACCACTGCCTGGCCTATGCCTCCATCTCCAGCCCTTGTTGCCTGCATCTCCTCCTGCTGACCTGAGTTCTGGTTGCTCAGTGAACTCCTGAGGTACCCAGGGAGTTACCAGTTCAGTGAATTACTGCTGAGACAATTCAGGCCGCCTGCTTTCACGGCCAGGCACAACATTCAAAAGCAGTGATCCTCCTGGCCCAAGACAAACCCTCCACGGCTTTCCCACTTTTAAATCTAACTTTGAGCAGGGCAACAGGAGGCTGCACTCACATGGCTTAGTGCAGTGTCTCCCATACCACATCCCACAGATGACCACAAAAATGAGCCTACAGCTGTAAATCATTTCTGTCCCTCACACTGATGGGTTCTGGGACAGCCCAAGGTACCCCAACATGAGGGCACTAGGTGTCCTCTGGAACCAACCTGTCTCTGAGCCCTAGGCAATGCAACATGGAACTCGAAAGAAGTATTTAAAAACAGTTACTTCTTTAGAGAGTGCCTGAGGCAATGAGAAGGTTGACAGGCACTTTTCACTTGACATTGGCACTTTTCAGCATGACATCAAGCATGTGAGCAGAGTGGTGGCCCAAGAAGATACAAGGCTGATCAAGACACGGTGAGGAGACCGGGCTGAGCAGAGGGAGTTGGGGATGGTAATGTCCTCTCTTTTCTGCCTCTTGGATTAAACTAAACACTGAGGTGCTCCTGAGTTCTGTCTGGAGAAGGATCTAGTAGTGATGTTCCTGAAGAGATCCCAGGAGTGACTCCCAGGCAGGTAACTGCAGAGCTTGACAATCTTTGAGCCAATCAGTGAGGAATCCAAACTGACAAATGCAGCCTGTGACCACCATTAATGCTGCTCGTTAACTGCATTAATAAAGGTAATAGGCCCTATCACCACTTACCAATCTTTTGTTGACGCTCTAATAATCTGCCTCCTGATTGGATTGGTGACTATGCGTAAATACATCAAACATTCAGTCAACTGATGTTTCCCGTTAGGAGCACCATTCATAGCATGTCGTGGGGGAAATAATGCACCCATGACGTACCATCAGTTTTTGCACTAAAATCACACGAGAACATAAGAGCAGCATCATGAACTCGAGACGGTCATCTGCTGCTCTCCCTACCTTTACCCAAAGGAAGTTAAAAGGAAGAGCCAAGCAGAGGCGAGAACATTATGCTTCTAAAAACAGGTTTCTCTTTCAGGAGGCTGAAGCATGTATTGGAAAGTACCACTCTGACAAGGAGTAAAAAACAGTCATTAAATGGCCGGATTAACTGTGTTTGTGGTACCCTTACCTGTCCAGGTGCTATATCAGTTGGATCTGGGCCATGATGAAACTCTCTATGCAGTTTTCCAGAATGCAAGTCTAGTACAAATTGCTTCAGTTTACCTGGAACTCTGGAACAAACCCAACAGAAAAATCCACATGTTTATTGCAAGTTAAGTCCAAACACAGCAGAGTTAAAGTGCACCGTTTAGAGTAGCCAGCTTCTGTTTATCTAGCACTTTAGGTGATTAATCGAGGACAGGAAGCCAAATGGTTTGTTACGGTATCCCACCAGCTCCTTTTTCTTTCCACTGTCTCTTGAGAACACAGCACGTATTTCGTCTTTTCAATAACTCCCACAGAGTTGTACTAGCTGGTAACTTCATTCTACACTCGCTTCGGCTCCCCACTAACCATAATGTAAGAGGGAACAGCAGGTTCCAAATGCACAGTTTACGGATACAAATGACAGTTGGGTAGCAGTATTGACAAAACATCTTTGAAAGGCTCTCTAGTGCCTGGGCAACTGCGTCTGCACTAGAGATCAGCACTGAGAGGGTATCAATGTAAATCTAATCTGAGATCATCTACTGTCACCCACAGCAAACGTGCTAAACTACAGCATCCAGTTTTATTTGTGATACCTCAGACTAAAAAGTTTAAAAGGAAGAGTTGTATATATACTTTATATCTTTTATACTAGTAAGTATAAGAGATGAGATAAAAATAAGATGAGCACTGTGCATGCAGTCAAAAGATAATGTATGAATGGCGACAGGTTTTGCTGGGAGTCTTTCATCAGAGCAATTACTACATTTAGGAAGGAGGGTCAAAGTGTGCTCAGACAGGCTATCAGCAGTATTTCAGATCACTAGAAAACTCCGAATAACCCTAGAGGAATGTAGAGCCAGAGGGGTTCGCTACAGCCACGTCTGCAACTAAAAAGTAGTACCATACTTTGAGGGGTCTCTTCCTTTCCCAGGTAAGATCAGGGATCAGTACTGATGGAGTAAATGGGGTTCATTCCAGCCCAGTTCTAGAGACGGCAGAATCCCTGCTCCCTGCTTTACCTTGGGCTCCTGCCCTGTTCTAGGTCATGTTCCCCTCCAACCTCTCTTCTCACAATGCAGCAAAGGCACCTGGTGCCTACAGCCTCTTGTAGCTCAGCCAGTTCTTGCTGAGAAGCTACAACTCATCTCTTGAACATTCCCTGCTATCATTTCTGACCTGGAACAGCAGAATGAATAGGGCCAGGTGGCCAAAGTATCAGGACAAAATAGTGGGCGGTGGTCTGATTTGCCTATGAACTGGGTATTCAGAAAAAGAACTCCCTAAACAGAGAGTGAATCTTCCAGTGGGCCAGTTCTGAAAGTACCATATCCAAATGGCCAGTGGCAGCACTGAGATTACAGGAGACAAGTCCAGAAAATCTACTGAAGTGGCAGGATTACTTGCCAGTAGATGAAAGTTTTGGCATTAAAGGTTTTATTACTATTTAGAATCTATGATTAAAAACCACAAACAAACCAATCCAAACCACAAATCCAAACCCCACACACACACGTGCGTGCAGAAGAGTATCACCCCAGGAGCTCCACACTCTCCTCGTTTCCAAACTGTTAGGTATGGCTAAGTACCAGCTCAATCTCCTAAAGTAAGGTTGAATAATCATTTATCATTAAGGAACTGTCTACATGCTGACATCTCTCTCTCATTTCATTTGTACGTAACAACTGGTGTACAAACACGCAAAGCTGTTACTATTCTGACAGTGTTTCGCAGAAACAGAACATGTAAGAAACATAACACGAAAGTCTAACTGAACACCTCTATTACCCCCATAAAAGATACTAATTAATTTTGGGGCTGCTTCAAAAGTGACAATAAAAAGAACACTCTAAAAAATGCAAATATCTCACTTTTTTTTTAAAGCGCTGGCAGAACAGTGATCATGATCTTCAAAAGAAATAGGAACATGGGGAGAAGAATAGTCACTATAAGAGTTTCAACAAACCTGGCTTTAGGTATGTGAAAAGCACTATTTGAGATACAGAGACTGATGTAAGAATAAGCCTGTGGAGAAGAAGCTGCGTTTGAACCCTCCTTCCACACGTCAACATTTCAGGTAGAAAAATGCCTCCTGGAATGGCAGGCTTCGACATGGGGTTACGTTCACAGTGCATGCTAGGTCTGAGCTTTGACTCCTTGGCTCTGACAAAGTATCCTCAGTTTTTAAAAGTACGAGTGGGCAAAAATTCAGATCTCAAAGGTTAGGCCTCTAAGAAGACTAAAGGAGGGTGTATGAAAATACCTCCTTTGAGACAGAAACTGGAGTTTAACAGACCATCTGAAGACAAAGACAGCACTCGTCTCAAGATAATGTTTAAACATCTTCATTCCTCCTCTGAACCATGGGAGACAGAAGATGTGCTTCCAAGGCAGCACACCACAGAGACAGGCTAATGTGAAGAGGATTATCACAGTGGCACTTTGCCTAAGCACCATGATACTTCTCTCTCTCTCTCTCTCGTATTTTATCCAGATCACATGCCACTGATCAGCCGTTTTCCAAGCTGCATGTGGAAAATTTCAGGAACTCACAGAAGAAGGATTTCTCTACCAGCTTTCCAGGTTTAGACTAAGACAGGAAGGCTGGAATTGCACAAACCATCAGTCTGGGAATTCTTACATGGTGCATTTTACAGTGATCATTGCACAACACAGCACTTAAACATTCCATGTAGTATTTTAAACCTTTTAAAGATAATTGATCTATCTAGATCTCCATTAAAAATACCATGCCAGGCTCCGAATGCCTAACTACTATGGAAAATAGTAAAACTTTGAAGTAGAAGAAGAGCAGCATCTAAAAACTTAATGTGAGATCTAAACAATGACTTCACACCAACTGATACTGCTTTATGGCTCTGACATTGAGTCACACATAGGCAGCCTTTCCTAGCCCAGATTTATCCTCTCATGGAACAGATTAAAGTACGAGAACATCTTTGTTCTTCTCAGATTAAAATGCACAAAGAAAAATACTTACGACAAGTCACTGAAGTCTGGGAAGACATACATGTGCCTAAAGCTGTCGATGGCAATAACAGGGCAGTCTGCTGGAGTCTTCTGAATGTGGAGGAGTGGGTGCCTGAATTTATCACAGTCAGCATGTAGAAAGTTTATGGTACCTTAAAATGGTGAGCAGACAAAAAATCCTTGTTAAGATTTGTTTATTATCATCTTGAAACCCTAACCACTTTCATAACTATTAAAAGGTAGAGACGTGAAGTAAATACAAAACGCAAAACTCGAAAATAGACTTAAATAACTAACATTACCAAAATAACAGATTTTCTCGAAGTGGTTTTAATATAAACTCAAAGTGCACAATATAAACTCAAGTTTTGTTTAATGCCCTCGAACTGTCTCAAGTCATTTAGAAAGGAAGGATTTCTGAAATATTTGTGTATGAATAAATTGTGTATCTATTTTAATCATTTCCAGAGAGCTGGCCCTCACTATCAAAAGCACATAAACCCCTTTGGTCTCAAGAGCTTTAAAGCTAGGACTGGCCTTTGCTTCTACTCTGAGTTTGCCTGAAAAAGATTATCCAGTAAAAAGAAGAAGTGGTAGGAGCTAATACAAACCTTTTTCACTTATTAACTGTCGTGCAACCTCCTGTTGGAATTTCTCTAAACTCTCCAAGTCGTCTTTCATGTGGAAAAGTATGAGAAAAGGAAGGCCTTCTTCTGTCAGCTCCTGCACAGGAAGCAAACGACAAATCTGATTTCTTCCATTTCTTAAGGGAGCTTAAGTAAGTGATTCCAGAAATTTTCAAATTCAGTGAGATCTCTAGTTTACAAACAGCCAAAAGAACAGGACTGAAGAAGTAACTGCCAACCATCCATCCAAGAGACCCGGGAGATACAGTTAGCCACGTTTCCTCCCTCTGTCACATACAGCAGATAAAGGATGAAGGTATTTCATCATCAACACTTGGGGAAGGGATACACTTGCACTGGAATACTTGCTCGTAAGAAATAGCCCAATTCTGAGAAAACTCAATATCTTCATAGAAACAGCAGTAAGGCCTGAATGCTATGGAAAGCTGAGGGTGTGTTCTAGACCCAGGCCTAGCTTAGTTCACACAGTAAGTGATTTCTTAGCACAACACAATGGATGAGTATCTTTAAACAACTCCATCCTAAAAAAAAAAAAAAATTAAAATGAAAAAAGCAGAAGCGAATGACTTAGCTTTATCAGTCATGATCAATCACTGCTCTTTTGCTAGAAAGTGTCCCCCGACTGGTATAAACACCATTATTGAATTCACAGGCCAGTATATTACTAATTTTAATGAAGAAATGAAAACCTTTGTTGGACAGGCAAGCTTTAGGTCCTCGTAAGAATGCATTCTTGCAGCCTGAGTGCATTTTAAAGATCTCTGTCCAGGGACAGGTAAGTGTCAGAACTCCTTGAATAATTTATTCAGCATTTTTCTTTTACTCAAAACCCAAACAAAACATGAACATGCATTTGCTTGCTTCAAAAGTGATTTTTAAGCACCTTTGAACATCATCTTAACTCGCTGGAGCCCGATTGAAGAAATAATCGTCTAAGAAGAATGAAGAAATAAATCATCTAAGAAACGCCTACAGTCTTGCCTATCTTTCATTTGCACAACTGGTGCAAATGGTGTACACCAAATGGTGTTTGGGGTACAAACAAGTACTGATATTTGATTCTAGCCTGTATCAGAATAAATTCTCTGCTTTTGGAGAAAGATACCACTTGTTCGTTCTGCCACCTAACAGAGGAGCTTCTTCAAATACTTTTCGTTTGCACTAAGCTGGAAGAAACACTTCCCTTATCGGCAGGGCGCCAGTTACGCAGGTACATGAA
>NW_010431849.1:41771-50846 GCF_000710305.1 Buceros rhinoceros silvestris
CAGGCAGCCATTTCCGCAGGTACATGAAGTGCCTGCCATTCTCCTTCAGCCAAGTCTGTCAAGTAAGCTTGGCCTTTTAACAGCAGACTGCAAAGATCCTTGTAACTTCAGTGTTCTTGACAAAATCTAAGCTTTCCAATCCATCCCTAAACCAACCACTAACCATACTTGATTGTTCTATTTTTACACACATGAGCTGGGCTGGGTCTCCCCTCCTCTCCTACTGAAGGACTGGAAAAGGTCTGTTTTTTACCACCACGATCATGGCTCTGTTTCCTCACTTGTTTCAGCAGGTACATTTCTAGAGGAAGAACTCCCAAACGGAGCTTGGTATTTCAGCTCTAAGCTCCCCTCTTGCTTGCAAGCAGCTAAAAGGACAGCCTCAGTAAGTTATATTTGCAAGATCAGTTAGTCTCCAAACAGGCAGTTAGGACAGCTAGCTTGAAAGCCTTGCTAATTTTGTCCCTAACTGGTTTCTATCAAGTATCTGCCTTTGTTTGCTTTTCTACTCCAGCTTTCATGGCATCCCTTACCGATCAGGACGCAGCAAGTGGAATTTCATTTGCTATTTGATTTGCTTTGGACTCCTCCCTCAAAAGCTTCTGTCTCATTTGGCACTGGGAACATCAAAAGATTTTTCATTAGATCTGAGCTTCCTACATCACTTCTGTACGCCTTTGAGAAACTTCTTACCCTTTTGAAAGCTCACAGTTCAGCACCATCGTTAGACCACACGGTTCATTGTGTTCATACAACATAAAACTAAAACGGACTGATTACAGGTTAACGGTGATTTCTTCTGAATGATAGCACTGATCCCAAGAGTCTTTTCTTGTCACGTACAGGGACTGTCTCTCAGCTGGACAGTCTTCACAAGCAGAACACCTTGCTTCAGGGTTCAGTAACTACGTGGTGTCTAAAGTCACAATGATCAACTGTGTTCAGATCAGGTATCCTCCTGGCTAGCCTGCCCATGACATCAGATAATAAAAGTACTCAGAAAGAAAATGAGGGGAAACTTAAGGGCAGTTTAGAGAGGCCAATTTTGATTTTTAAAATTGACTTAAAGTCTGCAGTAGAAATTTTTGTCTTTGACTTATTTATAATTTATATGGTATTCTAGTACCATAAACACAGCTTAAGCATCTTTTACCCTGTAATAAAGTGCAGTATGCATTAAGAGCCCATTTAAATACAGTCGCAGCAGGCAGAAGTATCTCAATCTTGGCATATTTAAATTTGCTTGGGTACTGATAGCACTGAAATTGTTAAACGAATGTTGCTGGGCAAAATGTTACGTTGGACCTGTAAATGTCTGCCTAAGTAAAGAGGACTCAAGGGTTGAGAGAACAGCCAGAAAAACCATGACACGACGTGGTACAAACTGATAGTGATGAACCTTGGCTTCTAAGGCTCAGAATCCAGTTTCACTGGGGGAGAACGACACTGGAAATCTACCACACTTCTAAAGATTTTACCACGTGGCATCTTTTCCATACTGAGTTGCAAATGAAGAATTAAGATTTGTTTAACTAAGAAGTTTCCAATAAAAGTTGGTGGCGTTGACTAGAAGACTGTACTTAAACCGTTCTGTGCCTCCCACCCTGTCCCTCCCTCTGTCACGTAACCTCTTCCACGCGCCCAGCACTGCAGTTGTTACCTACACTGCAAACTCAGAACAAAAAAATAAAGTACGCAAACTGAGAACGAATCACATGACTAATTCTTTGGTTTCTAATCCAGTGTGGACAACATACTGCAGTTTGTTACAAACCTCAGCTGAGGTTCCAGCAGATGCTGTGGCTATAAAACAAATACTCTGAGATACTAGCAATTTGCTAATTTTCTAAAGATTTTTTCCTGTTGGTTATTACAAAAAGAAATTCATAATGTGGAGATGGAAATAGAAGAAAGAGGATTAAGTTACAAAGAAAAGCTGAAAACATGTTGAAAGAAAATAAGGATAATGAGAAGAAAATGTTTAAAAGCAAACCCCCAAATTCCTTACGAATTACAAGAAGAAACAGAAACCCAAGGAAAAGAAAATGTGAAGCTAAAAAGATTAAGATTGCTTATTTATTAGCTAGTGCTTTGGAATTGGTTAATACAGTAACATTTCCTACCACTAACTGACCCTACATTTTAAAAACTGATTATAACTAAAGGATAGTTCACAACAATTTTACTCTTTCAACCTGTCACGGACATGCTGACATGGATATTTTCTACCCTGACTAGAAGCATTTTTTCAAAAAAAAAAAAAAGTCAAGTAGGCACTAAAAGCACTTAAAGAACATTTATGCCTGGATCTTAAATGAATCACCATTTAGTCACTTCATAATACGTACGTACTTTAGACGAATAGTACAACCTACCTGAGGTGTTACACAGCCACACGTACTTAGAGACACAGAGGTCCTTACACACGTGCATTCACAGTGTCCAAGCGTCCACACTGCGCAAATCCCCAGACACTTCTTATGTGACCTGTGTGCATGATTACAATCCCTTTCTTTGGTAGTGTATGAAACTACTACAAATCTGCCTCCAGCGAATTTCATGTCTAACCAAAAAGCTCCAAAAGAATGGAAAGACATTACCTGACCGCTATTTTCTGCTAAGAGCAAAGCATGTAGAAAGGTCTTTGGTGTGAATTAGAGACACTGAAAGAGACATTTTGGTTTTGAGGAAGAAACCTCCTAAGTAGAATGATAGAAAAAATTCTTACCTCCCCATTTTCAAATGTAATTTCTCGAACTAGTGGTACACATTTATCTTGTGTCCATGCATAAATCAAATCAAAATTGGTTAGTGAGCCTAAATACACCATATCTGGAGCATTTTCCTATTGAAAAGAAAAACACACTAGTTGAGGAACAGTGAAAATTACATTGCTACCTACAAAGAAGATTACCTACACGGTGTAAAAGTAACAGTATCTTGAATATTGAAAGCCAAGTGTATACTGATATTCAACCACTGAGCATGCAACACTTCCATTAAGTACGTTACGGAATTAGAACAGGGAAAAACATATTATGTATGATCATTTATGCAGTCAACTCCACTTTAAGTCAACTTAAGAAGAACTGAAATGATACTTCGTTTCCTAAGTCAGGATGCTTCAAATAAAGACTATTTAGACTTCCATCATGTTGAGAAATAGTATCTCCATGCCTAAAAACCCATTTAGGTATAAAAAAAAGCCAGATATTAAGCTTCTTCATACCAGTACTTACAAAGACTCATCAGAAATCCCTCCCAATGTCCTACAGAACTCAAAACCAGTATTTTACATTCGCTTTGCCAAAGAGAGATGAATAGATAATATTTTTCCTTTATTTGCAAGCAGTTTTAACTGGGAATACAGTGCTGCCATCAGTTTTGGTTAACGTGAAATGAAGCATGACTTCACAAGCTGTGGCCATGATTAAACACACCTTAACTCAGCAATTAGGTAACCTAATAAATTCTGGTTTTGCAGAAAAAAGGTTTGAAACTCCCTCTCCCCCTTGGGTCATTCTTTAGTTATTCCTCTTTTGTGAGCACCTCTTTTCATACATTAAATTTGAGAAAAGAGCACATTTTCAGACATTTATGTTTCTGAAAAGCAATTCTTGCAGATTTTCTTCCATACTGTACTATGTTTGTGACAGTTTGTAAACATACAGTTAATTTTACTAATTCTCTATTTTTTAAGTGAAGAGAACAGCTCTTAGCCCTCGTGGGCTAAGACACACAGGACAGGCAAGTGGCAGTCAGAAAAACAATTAATAGTTGTCACTTGCTTTGAAAGACATGCAGTGCATGAGCTGTTGAACTTCACAGATTTTTAAGACTCCTAGCAAACATGAAGTATCTATACCCATGATAAGTTGACTATGTTTCTAAGAAAAAAACCACCAACATTTCTGGACGTTGACATTTAAAATGACAGATTTTGGTTTTGTGCACTTAGCTGGCAACAAACGAGACCAGGATCTTTTCCTCTGACTCAGAAACGCTAGTTCCTATGACCCTATTTCTCACATTATTTAGTAATGAAATAAAATTAACATTTGAGATGCAGTCACATACCAAATGATCTGAATATAGTCTCTATTAGTTCATATTCACATATAATGACAATAAGCAGAATAAAACACAGTTACACTTACCCCTGGTGGCTTGTAGATTACATTGTCTCCGCTAAATCTCTCTGCTTTTGAAATAGCCCTATAACAAACCAACCAGTAAGCATGTCTTGGTAAAGACAAACAAAGTAACTGAGATACCAAAAATCATATTTTAATTTGCTATCCCTTCTTTAACTTTTTTTTTCCTTCAAAATTTGAGAATAAAAATCTTTGATCTTCACAGTAAACTAACTGTACAGTGACTGTACAGACCTTGTCCTGGCTAGAGGAGAGGGTATTAAGGGAGTCAGCAAGATGCATCCCTAAGGATTAGAAGTGTGGACTGAAGGCATTGAAGTGCAAGTGATGAATGCTGGTACAATTTTGGATAAAAGACCATCAGAGAAAACGTTAATGAATTCATATAATCACGTAAATTTAAAGAAAACAGAAATAGCTATTCTTAAGGAAGGAGAGAATGGATTCCTGTTTGCATTTACTCATCCTGTTCATTGTTTACACTAGAAATTTACAGGTTATCTACCTTGATAAAGAAAGGCTGTGAGGTGCTCTACCTGCACAGGCAATGAGAAAGTGGAGAGTAAATAAGCCCGCATGTCCATTTTACCCTAAAAAACCTCCTAGAGTGCACAAGACCCAGGGTGCAGTCTCTGATCGCCGATGATATGGTATGTGTGTAGCTGGAGAAACCATGCAGTTCCTCCTTGGAATTCAGCTTACTATGTCACCTTAGTGAGTTCCGCCCCCACCTCTGGAATATTTGTGGTTCCTTAATCCCAGTCACAAGAGAGTGCCCTGAAAGCTTCTAGCCTTTACCCCCACATTATCACCTCTTATTCAGACAGTGGGAACAGCTATGCATCCAACACTGGAGACAGAAAAAAGATTAAGAAAGCTCTCAACAAAAATAAACCCTTTTACCACATTCAGACATCAAAAGAGGCCTCCTCCCTTCTCTCACACCTTGCTGTTGCAATGTAACTCATGCTAGCAAGACAGAGCTGACTGGCTGCACATAACACAAAAGTGGAAAATGAACTATCTATTCCTTTTCCTTCTAGCACAGGCTAAATAGAAAGCATGTCAGCCTCTGGGAAACATTAGCTAAGCGTTCCAGCTTCTCCCATTATAACCCATCTTCTGTGGACTCAATGTAAGCGTTGGTGAAGACCGATTAAGAGATGTAAGGGGGAGGCAAAAAAGAGAAGTAACAATATTTCAATTTATCTCACTGCAAGATTAGGTAAATCTTCTAGGGGTCTGAATAATTTAGAGGGCAAAGAAAAAAAAACCGAAAACATCATAAGGCTTAACTTAAAGTACTTATGTTTTCTTTATTTCATCTGATCCAATTAACCTTATCACATACAAAAGAGATTTTGCACAGTATATTACATCTATCAATATTTGCACCAGTTTAGAGACTTGTATTCTAAAATGCATTTAGACAGACATGGCTGCTCCCATAATGTGAAATTAGGTATCTTTGTGACCATCATCAAGAGGTAAAGCACTCGCATCCCAGACAATCCTTCACCGAATAAGAAAGTGAAGACATGGAAGCCACCTGCCCAATCACTGCTTGGTAAGATGATGATAATTTAAAATGAAATATGAGCTCCAGGGTAAGCCTGCGGAGGAACCCAAAAGGTCCTCTTCTGTGTTATTTCACTTCAGTTAGCTGCAGTTGTGACTGATTTGTTTCAGATAACTCAAAGTGGGGACATGATGTGAAAATCCCAAATGCCTGAAGATAAATCTTTTTAAAATAACTACCAGAATGGAAACACGTTCAGTTTGCATTTTCTCTCTTCTCGAAGCAGAAATGTAGAAGGTGAACCTCTTAGGACAACCCAACAACTCCCCTCTGCCCCATATTTGCTTAATATAAAGCAATGCTTACTTAATATAGAGCAGTTCCTAAATTCATCACTCTCTCCCATGCATTACCTACAGTTCATCATAGCCTTTTAAGAGAAAACGTTCTTTTGGCTGGCTGTTTTGGTTTTTCTGCATTTGGCTTCCTGTGCTATGGCTCAATGGCACAAAGCCATTCTCTTCCACGTCTACAAACATTTCAGAGTTCTCTCTCTCTCGTTCTAATATCCCTTCATCAGTATCCCTCCTATTTCCTTCTGCTTACAAGTGTCCTCTCATTGATCTTGCTCTGCAGTCGCCTCAGATCTCAACAGAACTGTAAGGATCAGTTGATTTAAGAATATTCTTAAGCATCAAGATGATCTGCAACTAAGCACCATTAATACAGTTTAAAAATAAGCTACTACAACTACCTAAAGCAAAAGTAATTCTGGCATAGCAGAGAACAGTTCTGCCCTGACAGAAGTTAGTGAGGTAATTAAATTTTTTCCTGTCAGATTGATTGTTTTGAGTTAGCTTACTAAAAGTTTGAACAAGACAGCTCGTGTTACCATATACATCCCAAACCATACACCTGTTGAACTATATCTATAGCAAAACCAAAAATGCCCCCTGAGGGCTGTTAAGATGCTCAGTCAAAAGAGTGGAGCTGATCAGCATCAGCTCCCCATGAAACATTTTACTATATATAATCTGAATTGAAAACACTGTTATATAGCCAAAGTCTTTTCGCCTATAGTTTTTTAGGAAGCCAGAGAGCCACAGCCACTCAGAGATGAAAGCATTTAGTTTCCAAGGTTGCTGTCTGGAAGGCTGAGCTTTAGAATGCTAATAGCTCCAGGCCAGAAGAGAACAGGAGTCTGGAGAAGAGAATAACGACAAGCCTGCTGTATGATCTGTAGCTGCATGAGCAAGTTACAAGTAATCAGACTCTGTTCTGTTCCATTATGTTTGCTTATTGCTTACATCAATGGAAAAAGAAAAATAAAAAACCCCATAGAAACTACTTCAAGAACGCCGCCCAAGAACCAAATGCTAACACTGCGTGTTCTCATTATAAGTTGACGAATAGCAAACCAAAGACGAACAGACAAGCAACAGCAGAGAGAATCTTAAAGTGCTGTTATCTTGCTAATGATTTTTAAAAGGCATTGCTGAAAAGAAAAGTCACATGAGGGAGCAAAAAATAATTTAAAATCCTAACATTAACTCAGACTGGCTGCCCTGAGAACAAGCATGGATGTGCTCATGAAAAAACATTTGAGATAATGGCTGCTCTTTGGGGATAAGACTGATAGACCTACAGACCATATCTACAAGACTTGATTATTCTTCCATGGCCAAGGCTGCTTACACAGTCACAGGATACCCACTGGGGAACTGAAGGAAAGGAAAGCCACGTGTATTCCTGCACATTACAAATACTTTCCTCCACCCCCAATCTTTTTTTTGAAACATATTGGAAGAGACATCAGTGACTGACAGCAAATTTTGTTCGAACAGACGAAACATTTCCTCCCTTGATACATCCCCTCAGTCTCTCCACTATTCTTCATTACATCCAATTCAAAAACCTCTTAGAGCAACTCTGTACGGTATAAAAGCCAGTATAACCCAGGCAAATTCCTGATCTTGCAGCTGTGAGTAGACTGCAAACCACTGCATTCACATTAATGCCCAATCACTTTAAATTGGGTGGTGCTGGCACAGTAAACGCTGCAGGAAAAAAATCTAATTGCATTTCATCATGCTAACCTAAAAAGGAAATCACTCAATTTATTCTTCTTCTAGTGAGGATCTTTTAATATTTTAAAATATGACTGTAAATCTGTATAACAAGGAGATATTGGAATTTCTGTAGGTTGTTCTGCTAGATTGACACTACGCGTATCATCAGTGCAATGCCGTCCTCAACTGTCACTGTATGCAGTGACATAGAACTTGCAAGAAACAGACCCAGGCACAGAAATCAGGCATTCCAGAACTCTCTTCCCCCAACATGAAGAGGAAATGAGAAGCAATTATTGAATTATTCTTTACACGAGAAAAGGAAGAAAAAAAATTAAACTCCCACAAAAAGAAGAAAAAAATTCCTACAAAAATCATGTCTTAAATAAAAAAATTTAAGATGTTGCAAAAAAGTCTGCAAAGATGGTAACATTTTTGCCAAAAAGTCTTCACACTCTTCCCTACTTGTTCCCCTCTTCCCCCAAAGAAGCAGGTTTTTGGAACAAAACTGTCTGCCACCCCCCCACCCCCGAAACCTCCCCAGTTACATCAAAACTACACTGACAAAGAGTAAAAAAAGAAAAAAGGAGGCAGAACAAGAAAGCTGGATTTTACAGCAAACATTGAGGCTAGGAGGAGTTTTCTCCTCCTCTCTCTAGTGTATTTACCGTTATCGGTTAAGGTCTAGTGTCTTCAGTTATGCCATGCTGAAAGTATTAAAGAAGTCCACCTAATTAAATTGTATACAACCCACTAACACGATTTCAATAATGAATCCATGCAATCAAGAAATTTTAACACTTACCCAAAGGCAGACAGGAATACACAATCATCATGCAAAATATTCGCTACTCTTTCAAAGGTTCTGTAATTGTCAGAGTCCTTTTGCTCGAAGTATCCAACAATATTTCTTCTGCTGCGCTGTAAAAACAAAGGTTAAATTATAATTCCCTCAAATTATCAAAAAGGATCACGACTCCCTAAGGATACTAAAACCAGCAGTGCCATTCATTCAATGGTCAATAACTGCATAGAAATTATTTCTTTTCTGCCTTTTCAATATTTGGAAGCATCCCTGTGAATACCGTTCCAGTGAGGAATATTAGAAGTGTCTTGTCAAATATAACAAAATAATTATTTTCAAATGATTAAAACCAAAATAAGTAATTTGATAGTACAGTTACTACACTGTGGTAGTGTAGTTACTATAGTTTAGTTATTCTAACAAAATGAATGCAGTTGAAAGTGATTATATTGGAACAATCTGTAATACTGCAAGTTATCCAGTTTTCCACTCAGTTTAAAAAAAAAAAAAGGCATTTCCAAATTTTGC
>NW_010431849.1:50972-51447 GCF_000710305.1 Buceros rhinoceros silvestris
GCGCGGGACACAGCAGGATGGAAAGAATATATTTAGAAAGAATAAATTTGAAAGACTTACATCAAGAGAACTAATTTCTTCCAAATCCTGGACCTCCCGAATAGGGTTACTCTTCTGCTGCCTGATATAATCTGCTATTGCTGTCACAGATCTCTGGCCCCTGTACTCTCTCTTCATCATCATCCCATTTCGGAAGAGTTTCAGAGTTGGATATTTGCTTATCCTGTATCTCTGAGCTATATCCGCTAAAAAGAAATTAAGAAAATAAACCCACAATGCTATAATACAGAAATACTCCATATTACATATTATACATGTACGTGTGTGCACATAAGTGGAATCTCTGAACACTAGTTCCCCATCTTTAAACAGAAATAAACTAACACCCTGAACACCCTCATGGGGAGAGAATGGAGAGCAGCTACAGTATGTCTCACCTGTACTGATCTTCATTAAAAAAAAAAAAAAAAAAAAA
>NW_010431849.1:51481-55335 GCF_000710305.1 Buceros rhinoceros silvestris
AGTTAAAGTGTGTTCCCCCTTGCTTATCTTTATTAAAAAAAAAAAAAAAAAAAAAAATCACCAAAATCTGGGGCAAGTAAAGACTCCACTTGGTCAGCTATACTCAGTTACTATACTTCCTACGAACAACTTGGAAGGCCAATTTAAGAGCACAACAAGAACATGAGAATCTCAGAAGCTTCCTGAATCTCAATTAATCCACACGAGAGAATTTTAATAAAATCCCCTATTTTTCTTTAAACTCATGATGATTTTTATCTCGGTTGCAGTGCTGGAAATATAATTGTCACGTCTTAAAATTTTAGAGACCACGAATCCTTTGCAAAATGTTTCTCAAAGCCTATGAAGGCCAGAAGACAGCTGTTACAGTTCTGAAATTCCGTGTTAGTTCCAAACCTGAACAGCTCAGGTTTCTAAATGAAGGCAAACACCTCTCCGGTCAACCACTGTCAGCACTCCCTTCAAGGCAGTTCTTCATTTGCATCTATTCACGCAGCCCAGCTTTCACCTAGACTTGCTTCATGTAGAGCTTCATACAACAAGGTAACATGTGTTTGTGTCTCTCTAGCAGAAGAGCACTAGCTATCTTCACCTTTATGAAACAGGTCAGTTATTTAACTCTTCATGAGACTTACAAATGTAAAAAGAATAAAAAACAAAGAGTTTTACAGTAAAATTAGAAAAGCAGCAAAGAAGAAAGCTGAGCAGAAGCAATAAAGTCCAGTTTCCCACGAAATGCATGTCCTGTGCCCCTTATCCTCAACTACTACGAAGGCAATAATCAGGTTCTTCACTACACTCCACTGGAGTACATCAAATGTCCCTTTGTCCCTCTTCCACTTTGGTTAATCACTGGGACACAGCAAGTTGCAATAGGAGTTGCAACTAGTTCCCACCCACACATTGATGAGGAAACTTATGCATAACCAGCAAGTGGTTCACGGCACACCGAGCAGGACCCATCAGCCTTGAGTTTTCACAGCAGCCTTTGCTACAGTGCACAAGTTGGCTTTGTGCATCTCCAATATCCAGCAACTGCCTGAACCAAAATTTGGAAGTACTGAAGAGCTTTGAATACTCTTCCCTCTTGCAGACGTGTTTAAAGCTCAGCAAAAAGCTTCATGGAGCTTTCATAATGAAGGACTGGAGAAACAAGGTAACCAGATACACTCTGGATTCTTAGGACAATGAGATAAAGCATGTAATGCCAAGTAGATTTCCACAACCCTTTTGCTTTCTTTAACTATGCCCTCCTGATCACTAGTCTTTTGAAAATATATCTATAAAGAAAAAAACCTCACCAACTCCTGTGAAAACTAGGTGTCCTCTATTAGAGTAGGATGCAGTTTACCTAAACCTCAATCATGTTTGTACCTAAATCCAACTAAATTCCAAAATACAGTATGCCCACTTCCCAGAGCTGCTTAAACCTCTGAGGTGACTCATTCCAGTCAATCACCCCCATGCTGCTTCCTCTTCTCCATTTCTCTCTCAAGGAAAGAGAGAGACCCTGACCTTCAACAGGCAGATCTGTCCTTTGGAGATAGAGGCGTTTGATTCAGTCAGAGAGAGGAAGGCACTGAAAGCGAGGGCTGAAAGCGTGTCCTGTTACTTTTCACTGACTCCTTAGAATTCAAAGGGTACAATTCACGTGACCTGGATTGGCCCACAGCAGGAAGGTAACCAAGTGAGGGTCCATCACCCTATCTGGCACAGTACTCAACGAGATAATAGCTAATCCTTTGACAAGAACGCCCTTTGTTCTCAATTACACATTTACGACGGGGCAGACTCACTTTCTATCTTACACTTACTCTTTTTTAAAGAGAATGGACCAACAGTCCTGTGAAAACTATTACTAGAGGCAGTTGTCATGAGCAAGCTGCTGATACTGGGCAGCTAACATACACCCCTCAGCTGCAAACCAAAATCAAAACCCTGTGCAACTAGAAATAAGTTATTTCCCTGTGGAACTGTCTGTAACTGTCCTCCAGCACATAAAACTCTTTCAGACGTCTAAGAGATAACAAAAAAATCTGAATTCCCTGCTGCCCAGAGAACTCTCCGTGAAACCATCAGTATTTTTGATTGCTTTCAAAACAGTACCAATCTCTTGCAGTTTTACTTACTGAAAACAACCTTTGTACCAGCTGCACAACTTCAGCAAGTCTGAGAACCAAAAATGAAGTGTGCACAACAAAGGAGTAAGAACCAGGCTGACTCCACAAAAATGTTCTTTAACCTCCCTCAAACCAGTAAGCTTAAAAGCTTCACCAACTAAGCCCAGTTCCTAACAAGCTTTGCCTCACTATGAAGTATCACAGAATTCAGCCTATCAATTTTGACTATGGACTTGACTTTTTTCCTAAACTCCCAGGAGTTCCTTAATGCACTAATTACAGTTAAAATTAAGGGTAACATACTTTACATCCTCAATTCAGAATACTTTTATTTCAAATTAATACAAATTTCTCAAGGGAAGATGCCAATATATTCAACATTAATGAGTATTAAATCAGTACTATCTTCTTTCTTTAAATTTCATCCCTTTTTAGTTCAAGTACCTGAGAGCAGCCTGGAAGAAGGTGGGAAATTAGCAGGGGAGGAATCACTTTATATCTGCTCAGTAGAAGACATACAACATCAGCAAGTGAGGTATTTGCTGCCCTCATCTCCTGTTGATAGGAGGACCTTAGACCGATGTACCATCAGACCGGTCAAAGTTTGACCAGGATACAATAAGAGACAAGGAGCACTACGTATCAAGGTTTCACACTAACATATCGAGATTAAAGACTGTTACAGAACTCCAGAGCAAGAAAACACCAAAACTACACTTTTGTCTCACAACATGGACTTTTCCTTCAGGTTATTTCCACAATCATGGAAGTATGCATGGCTTGCAGAATTGGCATTCAGGGGGTCTTGAAAGTTCTCCAAGATGGAGCTTACAGTATCTAGGGAAGCGGATCTTCATTGAGTGCTGAAGTTGGGTAAAAAGAATTAATGGTAATAAGATGCCCACTGTCAAGACTGAATTCAAACATTATTTCATAAGTCAGAACTTGCATGTTCTTTCCAAATTACATTGAGATTCCATGAACGCCGGTATTTGAACTAACACAGAGAGATGACAGTCCTACACAAGTAAGTATTTGAAAACCATCTTTTTACAAAATATAAAATGCAAGTACATGAAAAATTGTTTGAATTAATTCAAAAGTCAAATAGACTAAACCTTAAATGCTTCATTAAGTGCTGGCATTTGATACAGGTAGAGTTAGCATAAGCAGAGCAACTACAAAATTATATTCCTTTTAAAATTGGAAATACACAATGCAAATATGTGGAATATTGTTTGAACTCATTCATAGATCGCATTAGTTATAGTAAATCCTAAATTAAATTTATAAGTATTTCCAGACATTCTCACTGCCCATTTTCTGATGAAAAGAGGTATTTGAAACAGATAAGGGTAATCTACCTAAAAGAAAAAAAAAAGTCTCTCAGCTACAACTTTACATTTTCTTCAGGTACTAAGGTACCTAAAAGGAACAAACGTCGAGTTTACATTTTGTCATTAAATCACAAGCCGAGTGCCTATGTTACCAGAGCAGTTTCACACTAGTTATGATAGGAAGCTATTGACATACTTGATCGTCTTCTTGTCTTGTGCAAATCAGAGCAGTAACTGCTGAATTCAGATGATTCTCTCCTCCCTGTTTTGCATGTACTCCTGTTGGCACACAACCATTTCTAAACTGCCCAGACTATTTTCTGCTATTCATTCTACCAACTCCAACAGGAATATCTTCAGTCACTCAGTTCTCTTTACAGATGCACTGTACTGATAA
>NW_010431849.1:55465-82035 GCF_000710305.1 Buceros rhinoceros silvestris
ACCGCTGAAGAGAAAGCAAAGCTACTTCTTATAATAGGGGTGAGAGCAGCTTTTATTGTTGTTTTAAAAGAAACTTTTACATGAAACCTAACATTTACTTCCATGTTTTCTAAGACAGTCTGCCACATCGTCTTCTGAGCAAGATTGTCCAAGAACACATGCTTTGTAAGCCATCTGTCATTTGTGATCCATATCTTTATCATTTCTCTTGCACTGTCAGCCATTTCTTTGTCATCTGAGCATCACATACTCCTCTACTCAAAGGAATGACAAAACCCATTTTTGGGGGTGTCTCAGGCTTTTTACATGGTGCGTACACACCAATTACCCAAGCTACAGCTTCAAGAAAGCACACAGCCTCTAACGTGATTCCCAGAATGCTTTGGACTCTTTTGTTCTAGGTTAACACCACAACACACTGTGCAAAGAGTTCAGCTAGTCATGTCATCAAGAATCTCAAGTCCATTGTCACCGAACTAAAATTAAACACACAGTGAAGAATATATTGAAAAACTGCACTGTGACACACTATATAGAAGTACGCTCCCACCCACAATGTAGTTCAGAAGGTCCTTCCCACTGCAGGACCAACAATATTTACAAAGGTTAGAGTATAACCCCACTAACTCAGTCCACTGTCTTCCAGGGTCATAGCTCATACCACCTTCAAACAAATACTTAGATTTTGAGTCTACAGGACTTGATCTCAAAATATGTGTCCACTAGGATTTGAACAATACTGATAAATACCCTAAACGCTCACCTCAGACTAAGGCACCACCTGAAGCAATTTGCATACCAAACAGAGAACTACAACAGCCCAAGAAATAATCTGGATGAAAAGCAAAGTTCCAAAACTGGAAATAATGTCTGAAAGTACTTGTAACGTCTCTTTTTCTGAGAAGGGTCTTCAAGTGACTGAGGAGCTAGCACAAACCCAAGCTAATGCATTTCCTAATTTTGTATTTACATGACGGTTATAGGAGTTGCATAGCTACATATATATATGTTGCTTGAATTTACTGGATCTAACACTAATTTTTTTTGTGTCAAATCACCCTAACTCTTCGTCGCCCTTGTGCAATACCTTCCATCTCAAAAGGTAACAAATTCCTTCAGCCATACGTCTGAAGCTGGGACTACCAAATGAGTATTCTGCTCGCTCACTTCAGATCAATCACATCTTTTGAAGTCCCTCAGACTACCTGCCAGGGCACACTACAGGCAAGAAATTAAATCTGTCTTTGATGACTACATTTTAACTTATTATTCAACAAGGGTTTTTTCCTCAAGTTCACTTAAAAAGCTTTTTTACTTTCTACTTTTCCTGCATACATACATTCACCTTATTGTTAAATGTTTCATAATACAGCATTAATTCTCCACAATTAAACTAATCCTCTCATGACACTTGTACACAATCATAAGACCTGGGAATATTCATTGGAAGCAGAATTAAAAAGGAACTTGAAAGACCATCTAAAATTAGGCATCCTACTCTGATGATTGCGATACTGGTGACTTGTGCAGTGGACCAAAACAGGCACAAGAAAAGCAATCAATGTTCTCTATCAAACACAGCTACTAAGAAGCTGCGTAAGAGCAAATCTAGACCACCTTCTGGTGCAAAGGAGCATTCACAACAGCCATGCTGGCTCTTAGCGCAGCCTCGTCAGTAGGCATCCCATGACCTTTCCTGAAAGCTAACAAAATGGCTCTCCTGAGGAGAGCCATCAACAACCTTCCCGAATCACTTCCACTTTTTATTTTGTCCAAAGATAACTTTCAGACTGATTTTTTTTTTCCAGGCAAAGTGGCAGAAATTTATACTTCATTTATGACCCTCCAAATTTGCAACAGCAAGAAGTTATTTTGCTTACCAAAGGCACAAAGTAACTTTCTGAAGACTAATAGCAGGACAGATCACAGGGCTGGTCAGACCCAGAGAGATCAGCAGCTCACAGTAGTGAATGAGGGTACCACTCATGGACATTGTGGAAGAACCAACAGTAGTTCCCTAAGCAGTCAGTCTCTTTAGCAAAACACCTCTCCACACCTCACCAGTGAGAAGTTGTTTTCTGATTGAACACAGAAAGATTTATTCAAACCAGCTATTATTTTTTATTTTTTAACTCAGAAACCAAATGAAGTAATGGGTGCAGTAGAATTAAACCCCCAACATATACTTTAATTTATAAGACTTTTGTACTTCAGCTCCCAATACTGAATTCATAGAAACTGTTCAAAACACAACCTCTCCTCCAGAATCACAGGTTCTTCTATATTGCAATATTCATACACAGAATATTTGTGGTAACAAGTGAGTTTCCAACATTGCTGCTTAACACAAGAGGTTAAAAAAACCCCAAACCACACGAAAAACCCAGAACAAAGGAAAAAAAACCCCACAAATAAAAAACCACACCACCCAAACAAAACCTTCCTAATAGGGTATAAGCAGAAAGATCTTCTATAACTTCATATGGAAGGTCATTTTTACTAGAAAAGAGGTGCATAATTTTTAATATAAGTAAAGTACTAAATCGAACACACCAAAACCAAAGATTTTAACAGCAAACAATGTAGCAGAACTTAGTTATTTCCAAGTTATTAAAAAAAAAGAAAAAAGAGGTGGTCTTGGAAGCTGAGTACCTGCTTCATCAGATTTACCTTTAGCGTATGTTCCGCACCAGCTTAAAAACAACCTGATGGCTTAACTTACACGCTTCACTTATAAATATCTTCCACAATACTACAGACTGATGTAAAACATAACACATACGGTGTTAATATTTAGATTTTGTATTTAACAACACTGAAACCTATCACTTTCCAGAAAAATATCTTTACATTGGCTATAAGAGCAAACAGAATGATGGCTTTGTCATTAAGCATCAAACATTTGGCAGTGCATCAATAATTCCCTTTAATTTGCTTTACCCTCAGAAGCTGGTGTGAGCTGTTGGGCCCTGCAGTGTGCTTCAATAATAGTGCATTAAATGGAAAGTAGCTATGCCTGGCTGACCACTCTGAAAGCTGTTTTTGAGTGGCCTGAAATCAGCTATTTGGATTCCCTGCAGAGTCTTGGCTTCAAAAAGAAACAGATCATTTGTAATGCAAATAATCCACCATCTCCAGAACATCATCAGAATAGTGAACTACTAGTGGCATGAAATCTGCAGGCATAACAAATGCCAAAATATTGGCATAAACCTTCTAGTGTTGTTAAAATAAGTAAACACATACAAAAATACAAAGGTAAAGTGGAGCGAAAAAACCAGTGACAATCTTGACTCCATTTAGTAAACTACGACAGCAGGCCCCAGCTGGATAATACAGTAACGTTCATCCTCTTCCTAAAAGCTGCTGATACATACACTGAAATCAAAGTTAAAATACTTCAAACTTTAGCACATACCCATCTCTGTGCCATGAAATGAACCATTGCTTGCGACCCAGCAAATAAATACTAGAAAACAGGGATCACATACACAGCTTTGTTATTTTAACTCAAAAAGGCAATCAAAATTGGGGAAAAACACTTGGTCTGTCATACAGGATTTTATTTTTAATTCTCACATTTGTCAGCTTCTGCCGCAGAAGTCATGGTCATCTACTTCTTAATTTAACAACACAGAGTAGATACAGAGAACTCATGGTATTCCAGTAATAAGAAGAAAGTCCAACACTCTTGGCTGCCTCTTACTGCTTAGCCCACTACACCTACTGATGGGAAGGAAACCATTCCCTGCTGTAACATCTCCTCCTCCACCCAGGACTTAGCTCTCTCTAACAAGCTCTGATGAGCTAAATTCAATGAGCATTTGAGAAGGTTAAACAAAAAGCTCTGAAGTGCTTCAAACACTCTGGGGAAGGGAGTTTTCTTAGGCATGTAACTGGTAAGACAAGAACATCTCTTGGCTAAACACTGGGCACCCAGCAGCCCAAAGACTCTGAGTTACTGAAGCAACTAAAGTTGCCACAAACAAAATAAAGACTTCAGCCTGTGGTGTTGAGTTTTGTTGCGAAGGTTTCTGATTTTACAACAGTCTTTTGTGAGAACTTTATATTTTTATTGTCAATGTCTTGACTCAATGGAAAGGTGAGCTAGCAGACTGTTAAACACTGAGATAAGACTTATTAAGAACAACCATAGAAATCAGGTAAAATGGAAGGATGAATGTCCTGAACTCCCCTCTTCCTCCTACTGATTCAAGTTAATTTGAGAAAATCTCATTGATGAAAGTGATACAATATATATACAGAAGTGTAAGTAAAAGTGATTTCAAATATGTAGAGCGACTGGTTTAATAAGCTGATGTGAAAACAATCAGAATGATTCCCACAACTGCCCTTATCTTCTACAATTGCAAAGATCAGGGACAGCTTATTTGTGCAGGTTCTGCAGCAGATCTCAAAACAGAGACAAAAACTCAGTAAGAAAACTTCAGGAAACATGGCATGTCAGGATTTGCCTTCAACATACTCCTCCAAACCATTTCATTGCCTTACTTAAAAACTGACTTTTAGGGATGGCAAATTTGAATACTTAATGCTATGCTTTTGGTTAAGACCTCCCAAGCATATACCATATAGACTGATGATTGGAAGCAGAAAAGACCACCAAGTATGAAAAAGAAAGAAGCTGAAAATGTAGATAACTATTTGAGATGTGGGAAGGTATGCTAGATTAAAACCCAAAACAAGACACACATGAAAAAACTCCAAACCTAGCAAAATAACAAAACCAAACCAAATCCCACCCAAAAACCCAAACCCCCACCAACCCCCAAAAATCTATGATTCTAGAAAAGGCCATTCAGGAAGAAGGTGGGAAAATATTCACTTAACAGAGACAATATTAGAATGAAAAAGAAAAAAAAGAAAACATTATTGGACTTAAAAGTCAAGGACACTAAAGCATATATTGTGAAGCACATTAAGTACAGCCATGCCCCCCCATTCTGCCACTGCTCTGGAAATGGTGCAGGCACTCACGGAAATGCACCGTTCACTGTATTCAAGGCTCTAGACCTGCTCAGAGGAGGAGCTTCTACAACTGTGCATCTACTGTAACTGCTCTTCAAGAACACCAACAGTTCCCCATCACGTCCCTACCACTACAACAGAGAAAGGCAGCTGAATGCTTCAGAGCTGCTCACAGACCGTAGGTGAATACTGCCGTGCCTCTTTCCCAGCTGAGGTTATAAAGGGTGTCCTATATCCCAGTGATTCAAAGATTTAATCCCAGAGGCATTTATGTTTCCTGTGGTCATGAAGTGGTATTACTGATTTTTTGGAGGGGACAAAACAGAATCTCTCCTTGGCTACTCCTGTCAGTTTGAAGAATCAGCTTATTTTACATTTCAGATACTGAGTTGATGCTGTTTGCTCCCTTAAAAGTTTGTCTTTTTTTTTTTTGCTTGAGATATTTTTCAAGATCATGACAGGTGGTCTTATTGTTTGGCAACTACCTGCACGCATACAAAATGCAGCACAAAATGGTGCCAGTGGAAGATGCTCAAGTGGACTTAACTTTTAAACTTTTAAACTAAGGACCAAGACACTTCAAGCCAAGAATTTTCATTACAGGGAAAAATACTCTTTAACATTGAAAAAGGCTGTCAAAATAGGAAAGAACAATGTCAATTAAATCAGTTACTTTTCATAAATATGCAATTACCTTTTTTTCCCTGTCATATAAGGTTGTCTCTTCATGTACTTTTGTTGTCTCTTTCGTAACAGAGCACTAAAACCCAACTACTAGGTCAAACAGGAAGTCTCAGGGATATGCTGCAGATACAAACTTAGAACTCTGTGCACTGATTCCCCACATTTCCAACTGTGATTCTTCTTACAAACTAACATTATTTGGGCTTTGCAAAAGTGTAAGTATTGATTAGAACTTAAGTTCTGCTGTTAATACTCTTTGAGAATAACATGCCACTGTAAAAAAATTATGCCTGCAAATGCTGTTCTTCCAGCAGCATAAGACACAGCTGACCCTGTACTATAGAAAGCAGCACAATAAAAATCTCAGTGCTATCCATTTGTCTTTCAATGCGCAGCAGATGTGCCTTACAATTTGCTTATTATGGGATTAAAAATCAACTTTAGGAATTAATGCCAGCATAAAATTATTAAGTTTTGGCATGTCATTTTTATCTATTTCTGGGCAGGAGGAAAACCCAAATAGGTAACTGTTTGTGGCATGCGTACAAATGACAAAGCAGAAAAGCTCTGAACCTCTCCTGGCTGTGCAGAAGACATGACCCCTAGTCTGAGGGATGACCTGAGCAGAACGTGTTCTTGATGCCGACAACAGGTTACCCCTTCCTCTTCTTGCTTGTGAAGACCTGCACCATTTGTTGCAGTAGTGCATCTCTGACACCCCAAGGAGCCAATTCAATTTATAACCCCAGTCCTTTTTTCCACCCATTAAATGAGACAGTCTGAACTGATGTAAATCCATGTTTATGGATGCAATGAGAAAGCAACGCAGGAAATTGCGCCGACAAATCCTGTAAAAGTTCCCTGATTATACAAGCAGCTCTGGTCTAAGTGATGGGGCAGGTACACTTTCGATTGCTGTCTAGTATAGTCTTCAATACAATGAGTAACCTACTGACAGGATAGCACAGAAAAATCTAAATCGGGATTTACTTACAATGCTGATCACAGTCTACTCTAGCAAACACCACTTGATTCTTATCTGGATATTCTTCCTTAATTACATTAGAAGCTTCCTCAAAAATAGGATGCAGCATTTGGCTGAAGCGGCACCTGTGGATGGAACACAAAATCATAACTTCAAAACATTAATTGGAAATATTTTAATTGATGACTCAGGGAATATTTCAATCTTGAAAAGAAAAAAGCAAAGCAATTGGAAAAGCACATGTACTTGTAAATACCCCAGTAACTGACTGGATAAAAAGAGGTTCAAAAGTAACTTGGATAATTCAGGTGGGAAAAAAAAAATTGTAAAAGAATATGTAGTCTAAGATGTGCCCCCCTCCTTTATCTGCTTAAGAAACACCATTAATCAATCATAAGCCTTTAGGAAATACATTCTACTCAGAAAGTCTGTTATTAATTTTTTCCATCTGAATTATCCCTGGGGAATTAATTTTAAAAATAAAGTAAAAGAAGTTACTTGGATTGTTGAGATTCAAATATTAATCACCAACTTCAAGAAATATCAGAGGTAACTTTATAAGGGTCAACAACAGAAGTTAAGTATTACTTATTATATTATTGCTCATTTGGTAGAATTTGAACAGACTGCTATGAACAAAGAGAATTCTATGGGTCCCTTCTTCCAGTCATGTCACACCTTGAAGCAAATCCTCTCTTCCCTTCCATGGAAAAGGCTGTAGGATTATAAAGATGCTTTGGGGAGGCACACAAGCCCATTATTAATATTGCAACAGAATGATGTTATTCTGTTCTCCTGAACACAATGGCATAATTTTAAATTGAAGACTTAGAAGGGCGCTGTAGAATTTGTCAGAATAAGACTTCACAGTGCAGATGTGCAATAAATCAGACTGCACTGAAGCCCTGCTTAAACTTAACAGATATAGCCTGGGGATGCCGTTACATCTACAAGGGCAAACACTCAAGAGAAGAGGCAGGTTTTGCTCTCAAAATACAAACAAGAGCTTAAGGCCATTTTCTGAAAGAAAACTGACTCTGGGCAGTACAACTGTATGACACACACTTACGTAGCATCTACATGTAATGCGCAACTTCCTTCTCCCATATTTTTCTCCACCCTTACAGCTGTTCTCATAAGGTCATGTTACATCTTAGGCTGGCAGTATGGCATGTTGAGGTGTTATTACTGAATGGCTACATGTAATCATCATAATTAACGCTGCAATGTTATAAAATTAAGGCCTACTATAATTACTTGCCATCATATGCAAATCTTTAAATTCAAAGCAAATCTATTCTGCAAAGAATTTGGTAACTGAGGATTTGCAGAAACGCTATACCAAGTTTTAAAATATTGGTATCTTTCTTATCACAATAGTATCAGAAAATGGATTTTTAGCCTCCTATAGTTTGTCTTTTGCAAAATACTAAAGTGAGTTTTCGATCGCAACAGACCCCAAATTTCAGTGTATTAAATTTACTCTCTGTAGGTTTGCCTTTCTTGTTGATCTTTAACAAAACCTTTTGAAGTAGTCCATGATCCACCATATATCACCAGATCACAAACTGAAAATATCCATCTTAAAAGGTTCATTTATTTACTTATTTTAAAGGACAGCCTTTATAGCATAATTCCATACAGAACAGGTAAGAGATTAGACCCAGTTTCTTAATCAACTACTGAATTAGTTGTACTGTTGTTATAAAGACAGACATTTCAAATAGCTTACTTGGTAAATGAATGCAATCTCTCAAAGAAATTCTGCTCATTTAAATATGCCTAGTATCAATTCAGTCTGCAGTACCAAACGAAGAGATGCAAACAAACTGAACACAAGAACTGTCTATAAAACGACAGAGTATATACAAAGGTTATTAAACTGATTCAGACTGATATAATGTCTATCTTTATGCAAAGTTTAAACAAAGGCATTAAAAACATCTTTATTGAGGACTTTTCTATGTGAAAAGACTAGGTATGAATTCTTCAAAATCACTTTAAAAACACAATTAAAATTAGCCTGCTACTAGCAAAGGCAAAGTGTAAGTTTTCCACACAAAGCTCTGTGCGCTTGCTATTTCTAGGCAAAACAAACCTACAGACTTAGACATATAGCGGGATGTGAAAGAGGTGAAAGGAATCAGACGACTAAACACCAACACGACCTTTGATTCTGAGGCCAATGTTTTATGCTAACAAAGCAAAACAGGAAGGAGAGGAATATTTAAAGCATAGTACTTCTGTTTATATATTGATTTACATTATAAAGCTATTGACATCCAAGATTACTTTAATCAAGGAAGACAGAAAATGGTTTATTTTTCTAACCTCATTTTCTATATTAATTTGCATGTTAAATTTAATTTTCTCTGAAAACTTTTCTGATTTCTTCCTCACTAAAGATTGTTTTAAAATATTAATGGTGGAGCAGAATAGAACATTTAAAATTATTTCTTACACAATAAAAAAGGGGGTGTAGTGCTTAAACTAATTCTAAATTTTGTATGCAAGTTTTTCTTTTTTTTTAATTGTAATTTCAAGCAAACAGTTCCCTCTAAGTGTGTCTTTCACAATGTCTAACCAATCCAGCCTCAAATTCTTTCCTTTTCCAGTTGCTCAGACTTCATCCCTCAATTAGAATTTCTCTAGTTCTCCAGTTGGAAGGTTTTCCAGATTAGAAAAGGAGCTGATTTTTAGTGTAATTTCAAGCCTGTTTCTTTCTAGCACACACACACGGGACCTGGCAGTGCTGGACTTGATGATCTTAAAGGTCTCTTCCAACCAGAACAATTCTGTGAAAAATGGAATATTTTGGACTGTGTTAAGGAGTAAAAAGTTAATGAAATCTATCTTGCTAAGAGGAAAAAATAATCGGTTACATAGCACGTTATTCCATACCGCTATAGAAGCTTTTCTCCTCTGGTAGGAGCCCTGAATGAAGCAAAAGATGGTAGAACAGCAGAAGGGGAAGTCATTGGGGGAAAAAAACCCAACAGGAAAGAACTAGGTTGAAAGCAACATACCACTAATATTTTCAATTAGAAAACTACAGCCAAACATGAAGTTTTCAAAAAACAGAAGTTCAAACATAGGAAAATAAAACTCGTATAACTTACCAATCAGCATAAAAATTAACTAAAGCAACATCTGCATTGTCTGAGAGGAAAGAAAAAAGAAAAAATATCACACTAAGGCAAACTTCGTGCTTTTATTTGAGATTATAAAAATACATGCAAAAACTACAGAAGTAAATATTTCTAGATTATTCAGCACATGGAATAGCCACAGTTTTATAAAGCAGAAGTGTTGCTAGACAAATTTACACTATTGACAAAGCTGTAAAGCAGTTACAAGAAAAGATTAACATGTTGGAAGCCTGGAAAAGACATGATGTTGGAAAAGATGCCTCTTGAGAAAGCTGGGAAAAATTACAGTTTTGATTAAAATTATGGCCTTAAAGTTTTCAGTGTCAGCATGGAATGCAATTGGTGAACAGGAAATTATCAAGCACAGCAAAATTTAGTGTTACCTCCAAGACAAAGTATTTATTGAAAGTAATTGGATAAATTTTAAACATACTTGCTCTTAGCATATGTTCCCTTCTATGAAGAGTATTTTACAAAAGGATTTTTTATTTCCCACTGCATAAGAGGTATGTACAAACAGATCTCTTATCACCTGATTATACATCTACTACACAAAGGAATCCCACAACAGTAGGCAGATTCTAGTACAGACTTCAGTAAAAGGGTATAAAGATTTTTTCTCAAAATATTTGAAACAATGCAATAATTTTTCAGGTAACTTGCAGATACAGGCAAACTGCTTGATAAAAAAGTTTTCAGACAAGGACTAAACATCTGTTTACGGGTCCCCTTTCTATGAGTCACCAGAATGAGGACAATGCTCAACCTCAGCAGAAGCACAGCAGAACAAGCAAGATACTTCAGGCCCATCACCAGCTTTCAGCTGTTGCTATTTTTTTTTTTTTTAATGCCTGTCTCTTGACAGGTTTTGGCTATGTAATCAAGCATTTCCATCTGCAAACAAGATACCGGTTATTCTTCTTAGACACTTCAAATCCTCACTGAGTAGTTTCTTGGGCGATACATTAGTTCTGACAGCTAACTTTGATCACAGGGATTTAATACTCTATGCCAAGGGCAATTCACACAGTCAAAGCTAGGGCACGCATCTTCATTTAATAACGCTGACTGTAGACATACAAAGAAAAAAATAATATTAAAAGTACTCACTTAAAATGTCATCTATATTTCCACTATCTAAACTTGTTATTTCACTTCTTGTTGGATTAAAAAGCCAAGACACCTAAAACAAGAAAGCAAACCGTAAGTTACGTAATGTTTCAGCAATAAAGTAGTAACGTATCTATGATTTCAAAAGCTGGAGAAGAACAGCAAAAGAATTCAGTCAATGCATTTCGGATGAGAGCAGTACTACGAATACACAAATAAGCACTACTTATAGATGTCACATACTGTCATATTTAAAGCAAAACTGGCTCTCTATTCATATGATTCTCTATTATCTTGGCAGAAATGTTACAGGTAATTTTGTACCTTTAAGAATAACTTATATTCATAAATTCACTCTGAACAAAGAAATGAAACCTGATGTTAACCACCTAACAACGTCACGCAGCCCAGAAGCACGTAGTCACAGAGGTTTCACCCAGAGATGAGTAATGCCTTCAGTCACTTACTGGGTTTGTGTGGCTAAAAGGTTTCTCATCAGGCAAAGTCTGCAGTGGCCTCCATTTTCATGGCTGGTTTAGAAAACAGTTTCAGTATATCTAACTCAACTAGTTACAGTCTTTTTTCTCCTTCTGTTTTTTCTTGACTCTACTTAAGTCTCAGCATGCGATGGACATATCGGACACCGCATCAGTCAGATCATTCAACTACAAAGCACACATGTATGACTCTTAATTCAACTACCACAGCAACACGCAGTTCATGGAGAGCGCTCTCATATTCCCTGCAACAGGCTCAGGTCCTTTATCTCAAAATGTGGTGGGGAAAAGGAGGTAGAGTTGCTGCTCTGTCCCAGGTGAGAGAGGTAACAACGAGTTACAACTTACATGCTTATCTTGGTCAAAGCAAAAACAAGTTTTGAGAGAGAATACAGATTCTGGTCTGGGATGTGAATGTTTCCATCTCAGCAACGTGGTCAGAAAGTCAGCACTTCTCCAAGCAGGGCAAGGGTCTGGAACAGACTCTCTACAGAGATGCCTTCCAGCCTCACACTTTCAATGAAACCTCAGCTGACAGAGATGGCAGGAAAGAAAGAGAAAGGTTTTCAGCAGAGAACTGACAGCAACACACAGGGCAAGGAGCTGGGCAGAGACTTGAGATTCACAATAATACCTGAAGAATTAGTCCTCGCACTGAGATGTGGTGGCACATGACATACACACTATCGAAGTTCTTTGAAACTTAGTTTACTCCTTGCAGCTGCAAAGAAAATCTGCTTATGGCTACAGAGGCAGATCTGACAAAAGACACCAAGGAAAAAACGTAGCTGGAAGTGTAAAGAGCATCCAAATAATGCCACACAGAGCAGATGGATACAAGGATCTCTCTCTTTATGGAAGAGCCTGAGAGCTATCCTGTACCTATACAGAACCATGGCTACAAGCAGCAAACCTCCAAGGCACACCTGCCTTTGACACTGTCCACAATTTATCAACAAATTCAATGTCAAACATCAAGTTTTCTAACATTTGTTGCAAATATTTATCAAATATTGGCCTAAAAGTCAAACTGGATGTCTGCTTTCATCAAGATCACCTTTGAAAATTGTGGGAGACTTCTACAGCAAGAAACTGTCAATAACTCGCAGACTATGACTGTAAATGGCATGCAGGGAGATTTGCAGCAATCATTTTCAATTCCTTCCAATTCATAGATCACTAAACACTTCTTGTTTCATACTTCCCATACAGAGGCCACTAGGTAGCATATACCTTCTATCTTACAGTACAGGCTGAAATCACACCTGCCGGATTACCACAAAGATCAGTTGACCCCCCGTTATTTAATTTTTCAGGAGCTAAATTTTCGGGAGTATTTTCTTATGTTTATTTATTTTTCCATTTGCTGCCGTTGTAATACAAAATTTGTACTAGTGCTTCTCACCGGACAAGATGCTAATCTCACACGCAAGTCTAAGATCTGTGATAGAGTTTGCACAGCCTTCCTGTGGCATTTAATCCTACCCACACAAATGTCTGAACTTCAGCTTTAAGGTGACTGCAGAGAAACAAAACTAACGGTTAAGCTGTAAGGTCCATAGTCGAAACTAACTGCATAATGACATTGTCTGCCAAAAAAACACCTGATGAAGCAAGCCATGCAATGCACAAGTTGCCACAGGCCAATACTGGGGAAGTTCGTCTGAAGATGCTGGTGCTGCTGACTCCCATACAGCAAGAAGGGAGGACTCTGCCTTCAGACTTTGCAGAGAGAAGCTACATATATGGACGCCAGTCCACATCAGTCAGATTACCCCCAGATGAGTGACAGCTGATGGCAGCCATCACTGCAGATATCTCCCCATCACCCCTTGGGTGGTGCATGGGATAACAGCTTCCATGGTGTTACCATGGGGAGGAGCTAGATACAGTTGTAGTAAGGAGTCAGTTAAGCACATGAATGAGCTGGCAGTGTTTGTTTGTATGCACAAGCTGTTTTGTTGCAAGTGTCAGGTTAGAGGTAATCTGTGCACAGTTGAAGCATAGATTAACAGTAACAGCTGGATTACTGCTCTAGGCAATGAAGGACAGTGTAACTCAAAATTAATTTCGTTGGTCATCATACCATCCTACCACACATAGGACTTTGCAAGCTCATTTAAGTTCCAACGCTTCAGCTGCCCCGCAAGGCCTCAAGAACCTCTGCTCGTACCCTTGAAGGCCACAGAGCCACCCTGCTAATAATCTTGGTCAGTGTTTGTTTACACAGATAATCCACACAAGCCTCCAGAAAGCAGGAACTTTTTAGCTGCAGCACATGCTCAGCATCAGTATTCATACTTGGAAAGAATTTCCGCAGTAGGTCTTGGCGAAACTGTTTGCACAGGAGCTCAGCAGTTTGTATGTCTAAACATACCCACACAACTTTTTTCTAACACAATTTTACAGCCACAATACAAATCTTATCTAACAGGATAAATTGCACACAAATTAAACATAACAGAGATAAGCATATTATTTGCAATCAGGAGGCAGCCTATGTTGTTCAGCAGATATAGTTCAGAAGCCCAGGAACTGCAGTTGCATTTGCAGATGGCTACAATACACCCTAACTTGCAATGCAAATATTTTAACTTCAAAACTGAAGCACAGAGCTAACTAACCAATAAAATCCTCTACTAGGGTGTGGTATGTGCAGAAAAAGTAAATTAAAACTAATACTTCTTCACAGTATGAAAAAAATTTGATTGCTTTCTTAATTCATATTGTGAAAAACTGTGGTGCAAGCCACATGTACCGAAATGAAGACCCCAAACATCTTCATATACTGAAGGTGAAAATTGAATTGAGCTGTATATCCTACTGCCCCTACTGTGGAAAAATACTGAGAATGTCTGTCCCCCAAAGCTGCACAAAACCCAAGAGAACTGAACTACTTTTTCCACAAAAGTATGAAAATTTGTATTTTGCCAAAATATATTCATAATCACATTCTTAAACATTTTTTATACTGACTAAATAATTATAGGTGCCAAAACCTTCATAATAAGTAGATAGACTCAGGGGGAAAGAAGTATTCCTTGAAGAAATGTCGATAAAAGCGCAAAACTCACTTCAGCTGAAGCTTTCATACAGGTATAATGCCTCTAAGGCATAAGTGATCTTACTGTCCAATGCGATACACGAGGGCTTATGATATTACTAGTATTAACATGGAGGAATACAAATCCTGATTTAAATTGCTAAGAAGCTACACTGTTTTGAGAATATCTTCTGACCTTTGATGAAACCTGTGATTTATATCCACAGGCGGAAAACAAGACATTTTTGAGGAAATCATTTCCGAATGTCAGCTACACACTTTATAAAACAGTTATTGAACACATGTTCTAAAAACCATATTGGCTTCTCCAGAATTTTTTACTTCTTAAATGCAAATTTTGCATTCCCCTGGACTACATCATAAGGACACATGGATGACTCTTCATATTTCTGATGAGGGGAAGAAAGAATACATTTGCAATTGATCTCACAAGATAGGTACAAACTTATTGAAGAAAGCATCTTGCAAAAATAATTTGAAAGGAAAATTTGCTATGTAAGTACACATGAAAACAACTCAGGTTGCTGCCTTTATAATGGATAAAATTAGCTATATTTTTATATGTGTACTTTTTAAATGCTTAAACAACTAAATTCTGAAGGTACAAGTACTTATGAAAGCAAAGACTAAAAAAATAAATATTAAAATACTAAATATTTGAGTGTGAAACTGCACAAGTCAAAGTGTGTTTATAATCTTCTTGTGATTATTTAACACTCTGGAAAAATGACTAAACTAAAGCTATAGACCAAAACGAATGAATGCAGAAAGCTTTATACACTTACAGAAAGCACTGCTGAGGGGAAAAAGTCAGGAATTGAACCATGCATTTATAGAGGTAAAAATTAGCTTTTATGTGGGGAGTGAAGAAGAGATTGTACATGTATTTTTATTCTTCTGGTCCCCAAAAATACTGTCAAATAAAGCAGGAATATATCAGCTCAGGTTCCTGGAAGTTTCTGAAGATAAGACTGCTCATGTTTTTCCTGGGAAAAATCATAGTATTTCTGATCCCATTTTGAACCTTGCTTGAAATTTGCAAATGACTTAGCCACTTTTGCCAGGAGGCAGCACTAGTCACTTCTGGGGAGTAACTACAAATTAGCTGACATTTATTCTGATTTTTTCCTAACGAGAGTCCTCAAAGAACTGCCCGCAAGACAACTGTCTCCTCTGACACGCAGTGCAAGGCTATGCAAAGAGCCTTACACAAAACAAAATGCCTGGACAAAACCCGTCCCATTCACCCCCAACGGCAGATCCCTGCCAGGCTTCATATCCCTCTTCCAAAGAGGAAATAAAGTGCACCCAATTTCAATCTATCTGCTGCTGACAGTGTTGCTGTTCAGTTGCCACTCCTCGCATCCCATCAGTGAAGCCCACTGGTTACTAAGGAGATTTAGGTCAACCTTTTATCAGCATTTTACCCTAACTGCTAGTGCTGTAAATTCTTAGATCGCTAACTGAAGAGAAGAGAGACAGGCCTATAGGTTTAGTAGTATCTCTTTTCTAAGTTTATCACACTTTACACACCACTTTCCTGCAAAAGAGTTTAACAGTTTAACTGTGCACAGTGTTAAAACTACAAGAAAAGGGGAAGAAAAAAACCAACAGGTCTGCTGCCTTTTAGTTCTTCACATTTGTACTTTTTAATTCACATAACGAAACAGAGGTCCTCATTTCCAGAGCAAACTATCTGAAGAACAGAGAAAATCTATTCTTGGAGCATGACGATTTCTAATTATCATCACACCTGGAAGGCAGTCAACAAGAATAGCTTTCATTTTCACTGGCCCAATTTTCTACGTACCTTTTCCTCCTGCTGGGAAAACCTAAAGGCACACAACTAAACCATCTTTCTTCTCTACCACAAAATCATTTTATGTTTGCAACCAGCTCTAGCCCACATCTAATCCAGATTGACATGTCGACGTCACTAACTGAAGTCCTAGTCCCACAGGACGCTGCAGCTGACTTGCAGTCCCCGGTTACCTTTTTGTTTATGCATGCCACTAATCTGCTGCTGCTCTGAGGTCTGCATTAAACTCCTGGACAACTGGAAGCATATGGGTTTTCAGCCTGCTGTAGGATGATACAAATTGAAAGCAATCTCAGGAGACAGCAACACCGAAGCTGACAGACATTGTAAGAACCCCTGAAGTTTGGCTTCAGAACCATCAATCAGGAGCATCTTGTGGGCAGCATTCCCAGAAGCTCTGTAAAGAACCACAAGTTCAGAGCAGAGAGAGAACAGTAAACAGAGAATGGGGTGGGGGAGAACATTATTGACCCTCTCAGTGAGGACAGTTCAACTCTTGTCACTTCTTGCTTCCAGACCGTGCCTGAACCTTTTCATAATTTAGACTAACTGCCACCATCGCTGTTGATTAAGAAGGGGTTTTATTAGCAATGCAAGCTTCTTTCACTGAGACAAAATTCTAAGTTCAAAACACTAAGTAACGTTCACTTCTGAGCTACATGTAAATTTTCAGAGCACTTTTTAAACTGGTACCAAAAAAACCTTTTCCTATTATTTTTCTCAAGAGCTGTATCTTTATCAGGGAAATTTAAAACACTCAAAGGAAGCGACTGAAAACGTATTTAAGGATTGCAGCTACTACCTTCCACAAGAACAGATATAAAAATCTAACTAAGCTGAAATACAGATAATTTGTATTTTAGAAAAGTGAACTTATTTCTTTAGCCTTGATAGACAGTTAAATTTTATAATGATTTAGCCAATCAGTGCTATAACTGCACAGAGTTAGGTAGAGAGACAACCATATTAAAAAAGAGGTAGCGCGATTTTTTTTTCCTGCACATATCCTGTTATCCATTCCCATTTGAAGTGCCTGGCAGGAATACTCAGTGTAGGTACATGTGTTATTAATTTTCAAGAACTTTTTGCCAATGGTAAACACTGGAAACAAAAAAACCCCCACAATTTAGAACAGTATCTTTGAAATTTAAAATTATATTGATTTGACACTCAGGAGAGTGAACAGGAAGAAAACTCACAGCTAATGGTTCCTACAACTGAACTTAACACACAAGCAAAGCAGTTGTAGGATTGTCCTGTATGACTGGGAATGATTCACAGCCACAGAGATCTCTCAATGACCTGTTACCACAGCACTGAAGATTCCCAGAAAAACAGGTAAGTTAATGTCTTAACAGTTTGTGAACTATTATTAGAAGATACAAGATGTGCATTCCAAAAGTGCATTGCAGAGATGAAAATTAAACCTCAGTATCACAACATGCAGTTCGATGCATTGCATTTTTTCCATAAATCTATTAGTAGAATTATGCACCCAAGCACAATTTTAAAGCTTACGCCTCCCAGCAAAAACCTATGGATCATTGTTTTTTTTAGAAATGTTGAAGTTAGGGCTCAAAAAATGACATGAGGCATGTCTTTAAAATGTCAGAGATAAGACCTGTAATTTTTTTTCAGTTGAACTACTTCTATTTTTTGGTTATTTCTCTCAGCCTGGAGGGAAAAGAGCAATCTCCAGTCAGGGCCATAATGCACTGATTTCCTTGTCTTAAACATTTGCTTAGAGGCAACAAGGTCCATATACCTAGAAAAGATGTAAACTGGTGTCTGAACAACTCTTATTACTTTAGGAATAACATTTAGAGTGCTCCATGCCCTCAGAAACATGAGCCTACCTTGAAGCCTATTTCACAGCTTTAAGCCATGAATTCAGCTCCCCAGGCTACTGAAAACTTGAGTCTTTAGGTATTTTATTTACTAAGCTGCTTCTCTTACACAAGAAGAAACTAGAACTGATACAGAGAGCACAATAACACTATTTGACAGAGCAAATTCTCAGCTACAAAACATTGGTTTTTGACCCAGTCCCCACCACTGACTGTGCATTTTCACCAGCCACAAACAAGAGCCTGCACGCCACGGTCGTCAAAATCTGCCCCGGCTGAGGGGGACCCACCATCAATGTCACCACTGATCAGCCTCTGGAAACGTTCAGCAGCACTCGTAGATGTCAGTAGGTGCAGGCTTTTTTCCACATGGAGGAATTCAGTGACACACCTTTGTTTCATACACACTGCCATGTCAGATGCCATTTTGTCAGGCTGTCCCTCTACTGCCGTCTGTCACAGGGCGACAATATTTAACTGAATATTGACAGGAAGGTTCAACCTTGACTGCCAGACCACCAACATCCACCTCTGATGCTGTGGGTCAACATGATAAAACAGGAGGTGCTACTTTGGGAGTGGCTCTTGTAATAAATCCATTTAAAACATAATCTAAATTTGTTACTTTGATTATTTTCTTTTCTTCCTTCCAGGCAGATTTGTGATGCACAGTCCACAAACTTCAGAATTCCATTCCACACATGTGAACTACTTCTATCACAGTATATTTTAACCTGATGGCAATCCATTAGTTTGTCTCTAACAAATGATTTGCCTCAATTTTTAGGTTAGTATTTATTATTTGCTACCTTAAAAATGACATATGAGAAGGAATAAGATTTTCCAAAGAAGCAGCAATAAAAGTAATACTCCACAGCTGCATTGTAACTGACATGTTGGCACTGGAAAAATCCCCCCTATTTAAATGAGAAAAAAAAAAGATATATACATTTTACAAGTAATCCATGGGCTACCTTCTACAGAAGAACATTGACTAAAGCAATGCTGCCTGAATCTGAAGAGAGAAATTCACCTTTTGGACCATGCCTGCATGGAGCTTGAAGAATGAGTGGCTAATTTCAGACTGCCAAAGAGCTATTTACTTTCTACCCTAAACAGCTGCTAAGGGCTGCACATATGCAGTCAATCTATCTTAGGTAAGTGTGGACAGCAGAAGAGTAAATAATTCAGAGGACAGGACACATGCCACAGATGTTTTGAAATGCACAAAAGAACATGATACCAAATGCCCCATTGCTGGTTTAGCTCCCCCAAGGAATATTAACCCTGACAGCTTCAGGCTTACTCCCTCGAAAATACTCAAGCAAGTATTACAGATTGGTACTAAAATTAAAATTAACACATTCACACATGGTGCAGTGCTTGAACTGGTAGCAAGTATCAAATACGCAGGCTCTGCAGTTAACCAGCTCCATGTAGTGAGCCTACTGTTCTCAACACTGAGGACTGCTGCAGCCAAAACCATTACCAAAATCCTCAGCAAGGTATCGCAGCTGTGTATTGGCTTGTTTTAAAACAATGTTTAATAGCTATGTAATGCTAATTATATGTACATATTTGCACTGGTTTAGTAAATTCTGCTAGCCTATGTTGACAGAAAAAATACTGAGGAAAAAAAGAAAAAGGCCTCTCCCTCCTGCAATGATACCTTCCTAATCAAAGCAGTTTTAAATGTCATTCAAAGGTAATTCCTGAGGGGTCCAAATTCTAAGCTCCCTTCACTAATTAACGGATCATTAGTAGGAAAGAACTCCTAACTGTTCACTCCCTGCACCACATACTGTCTTAATTACCTTTGTGAGGCACCCTATTTGTCTTTCAGTCACTGTGTCCAAAATCCCAAGTGAATTGACTCAACAGGAAGAAGAAAAAAGAAAGGGTATCTTCATACACACTTTTAAGAAAATATGTAATTTTTATGACTGGCAAAGAATTTAGGGGCTAAGTGTTTCCAGCAAGATTTAAGAAAAGGGATTTCAATCAACTGTAAGAGACAGAAGCGATAGACAGTGACTTAAGGAATAAAAAGCTCTTCCTGGAATTTCAAATGAGGATATATCATTGAAAAGCTTTTGAGAAAGTTAATTATGTCATCACTTCATAATCATGACAGCTATGGGAAACAGCAAAACACTATTGCAGCTCTTGTTCTCTTTTTCAAGACCATTGGAACCGGCACCTATTCCTTGCCTTTCAAAATACTTCCTTGCAGAGTTCCTAATGAACAAGTTCTCTCCGTGTAGATGCCCAATTGCACATGAATTCACTTGGAGAAGAAACTTGGAGTAAGCTTGATTACCAGTTATCCCACAGCAGCGGTTAGATTGTTTTTCTTCTCCCCTCTTCACAAATCTACAAAACAAAAACACCTGACATCCTACAGACAAATTCTTTTCTTTTGGATGCACCTTAATGAAGCACACACAGAAACCAGGCAAGTATCACCGATGCCAGGCAAGACAGGAGACGTGCTGGCTGCAAGAAGTATGCCAAGGAATGAGCTCATTTATTTCCAGGGCTCTACCTTCTGCTCAGGTTCCTGTTTCATGACCACCATTTAGGGTACAAAGTTTCAGTGATTAAAGAAGTCAGTGCCACTGAGCATTACCTTCCTTTGAAACAGAATGTAGCAAACTATGTACTTGAAATCTCCCCATGGGTTAGCATGTCCTTATTTTTGGCCCCCAAGGAGCAGCTGGAAGAGTCCAGCACATAAAATGTATTAACCTCCTTCTTCCAGGAAATGAGCCATTGCGATGTCCAGTGCTCCACTTCCTCACCACTGTTAATGAAACTTTCAGGTATACCTCAGCAATGACTGGGTCTCACAGCAATTCTCATCTATAAACTACTATGATACTGATTTTTAAACAGAAAAACATACCTTGCAGAACCCTGAAAAAAGTTACAAGAACTGAAGACACCCAGTTTTTGAAGTGAGCTTATTAACTGAAGTCACTTAATAACAATTCAGTCCACTCATAGAATGTGGCTCTGAAAGCCAAAAGGGCCACAAGAGCCTGTTGATCTTCAAGGACAACCTCTTCAAAGAGCAAAAAACAAACCACTCCACCATAAGGAAAGTAGGTATGGCAGAAGACATAAGTGGGTTAATACAGAATTTCTGGATGAGCTTTTAACAAACAAACAAAAAAAGGAGTACACAGAAGGTAAGGTAATAAAATAAATACTTGGCAGAAACATTGCTTGAGCAGGCAGGATGAAATGAGAAAAGCTCAAGCTCAGACGGAGTTGAAACTAGAGAGGGACCTTAAGGGCAACACGGAGGGTTTCTACAGGTATTCTGGCAACAAAAGGAAGACTAAGGAAACTGTAGGCCTGCTGCTGAACTAGCAGGGGACAAAGGACATGGAAAAGGTCTAGATACCCAACGTTGTCTTTGTCTCATTTTCTACTGATACGGTTTGAGCCTAGTAGTAGAGCATCAAGGAAAAGAAGCATTACCCACATGAGTTGGAGACCAACTTTGAAAGCTCTTAAGCAAACTGGACAGAGCCACAGAACAGGACCAAATGCATTTTCCTGGGTCCCCCAGTGGATTATAGAGGCAATTTTTCTTTCCAGAAGCTACATCCATCCAACGTGGATTTAGAAAATCAATCTGACTGTTTTCTGTAGTGAGATGATAAGCTCTGTACGTGAGGGGAGAATACTGACATTGTCTGCCTTAAAAGCAATCTTCTAAAATCTAAATCATGAGTGTATTTTTTTTAAATTACATCATACGAGCAGTTGACATTACTAACAGTTTTGAAAAAGAAAGTTATGTACGTAGCTACCAATGGTTAGCACGCTTCTGATGAACACAGACACACTGGGGATGGAAGAAGTACAAAGTCAGAACTCTCAGAAGGGAATTTGATTTCACTTCATTTTCTAATTCTCTACAATGCACCTGCCCTCCTCTACTTCTCAGGGAAGCTAAGCTTTTTCCAGTTTAGTTTTGGAAAAAAAGTTGCTTAGGCTCTGACAACAACATCCTATATTGCTTCTGCTTACATTCCCAAATGTTCCTTCTCTCAGTTACTGAGAGCTCACTTTGAAACAAGGGGATGGAGGGGAAGGTATTGCTAATGCACCCAAAACTACTCCATTGTTGAAGCACCCATTACTTGATAATATCTCTAGACATCCGATATAAAAATAACAGAATATTTGTATACTTGCTTCTCATGTGAGACCACTCCCTCCCTTCAAGCAAACAAAGTATCTGGAAATTATACAAAGGAGGCTTATAAAATGAGCCTGCAAGGTGAACAATTGTTCCTCCTGAATAGCAGCACATAATCCTTCAGTGTTTCAAGAGAAAAAGGTTTGATTAAAACAGTGAGGATAACTGCTGGGCATGTATAAGAATAGCCAGTGTCTCGCATAAGAAAGCTGCCCTGCCAAAAAAATCCCAAAGCAGATTATGGAGGAGAACAGTAAGCATATCAAAAGAAAATGAAAGAGCATGTCAGCACACAGTTCTTCAGCTGCCAGCAACAGGATCTCTGACATCCTACTGTCAATAACCAATTTATACATTTTCCAACGCTGTCTGAGTCTTCTGTTTGATTAATCAATTCAGTTTCTCCTCTCTTCCCTCCTGAGCATTTCAAAGAGGAAACTTGCCCAGCGCACGGCATAGCAAGAAGAATGCAATTCTTCATAGCAAGAATCTAAGCTTCCCCTGCTTCTCCCTTCCTCCCAGCCCAGGGAAAGGTCTTAACTACTACATCACTCTTAAGAGGGCATGAGAGATGATGGCAACTTGGAACTCCCATGCTGCTCTTGGAGGGAACCTCTTTCATTGCATATGGCTCAGTGGCCTGCAATTTGGCTGTAACTACAATCTTCAACTAATGCTCAAATTCAGAATATTACATTCTGAGCACAATTCCTGATCAAAATTTGTTCATTAACACATACACAGAGAGAGGCAAAAACACAGAAATATGCCCTATAGATAAAACGTTTAACTTCTCTTTGGGCAACTTACACATGAAAGGCAGTGGCAGTCAAATGAGAAACAGAAATATTACATTACAGTGTTTTTCTAATTAAAAGTTTAATAGGAAATCCAAAAGTTCATTGCTTACTGCCTCTAAGTAGCTGCTCCTAACAGCTGCAACTGCATTGCTATATAAGCAGTATTTTTAAAATTTCACTAAAAATACATGTTAAAAAATCATAGTATTTAGTGTTATAGATGGTCTTATTTGGCAATGATAAACTGCATCAACTTACAGGGAAGAGTACACAGAGACACTGGGGTTACTGAATCATAAATGGAACATACACCAGGCTTATGTAATAACCCCAAGAGAAGAAAAACTACTGCTTACTAGAAAACTAGGTATGCTTTAGGACTCAGAACACGTCCCAACATTTCACATTCTCAGAGAGGACAGACACTCTTCCAAAGGTACTGCCAAGTATATTAAGGTGTTCTCAGTTTGTCCACACCACCTTTCCAAACAAACTACAAAGAAAAGGTATAGTAGTGGTGTTTCGAAACCTAATAAACCTCCACAGACTGAAGTGCAAGAATTGGGAAATACTTTTACAGTTGAGACAAGGGGCGGGGGGGTAAGAACCCACAGAGAACTTCTCCCTTCATTTCCTTCGCTATCAGTTGGTGGTTTCCTCTAGTCCCTGTATTCCTCGGGGACACTACGTGAGCCTCCCAGGAAAGTGCTGAGGAACAGGACAAATGTCTTTCATAGATATGCAGAAACAGTTTGTGCAACAGTGTCCTGTTCTAGAATTTTCTTTATATGCAAAGCATACCCATCTGCAAGTAGAGGCAAACACACAGAACGATCGGTTAGAGCAAAGCCAAGGAACCACACCTTGCCTTAGAGGAGAACTGATGAGCCACTGTCCCGTCAGCGTTTATTCCACTGGTTTGTTGTCATTTAATGATCAGTCCTACCCAGTGTTAAGCAATATACTGATACACCAACATGGCAGAAACATCTTAGACTATGAGGAGCCACATGCCATTACTGTGCATCTCTTACTCCAGTCTTGCTATCAACTGTACACAATTCCCTACAGCCTGTGCTGTGTGCTGCTCACCCTTCCCCTCAGCTCCACTGTTGCAGGGGTCATGCCAGCCTGTACTTGCCCCATCCTCTCTCCAGCATCTTTCGTCTCCCGGCAGCTCGGTGCAATGGTAGCACATGAGGTTGAAAAGTTGAAAGGGATAAAGATGGTGCTGGGACTGGTAGGTATCCCTGTAATGCTTTGTGCTGCAGTCTCCATCCTAGCAACCCAACTTTCAGGGAGACCAGGGAGAATATTAGAGGAGAACCAAAGCCTGCTAAAATTTTAATAATCTCCTACTGCCAAACATTTTTAGTCAGAAGACATTACTTCGATATTGACATTGTATCTTTTCTTCCTTTTACAGCATTTTAATTCCCCATCTCGAAAATAAACATGCTTATCCAAAAGTATGGAAAAAATGCCTTTTAACTCCATTGATGTTACTAAGCAAGACCAACTTAATAATCTGTTTTCACAGCTACATACAATTGTATTCCATTCTAGGAACCACTGATGTAACACCAGTAAGCTCGCTTAGACACAAAATATGCCAACTGCCATGCTCCAACATCCTTTGCTAGATGGCACATTCTTTGGATGCAGAGCGCTCTCCCAAACCTTACCAACCAAGATCACAGCTATGTTGCTCGTCTTAAGTATTCAAGGCTGTTGGCGATAAGAAAGCAAAGTTACCAGAACTCTCAAGCCAATCTGGTACACCCAGATTCTCTGAATGGCATGATAAAATGGACAGCATACTTTGTATTGAGTTTTTCAGCTATTTTAAAGAAAAGGGATCCCTCCCACTCCCAGCCTGCACAGAACTTTTTCAAAACTCTTAACAAATCTAATAAAAGGGATGATTCACTGGCTTGATCAAATTATGTAACTAGGCACTGAACATTACACATTTCGTGTTTTTACAAAAAACAACTCTAATTGTATTCTTCTTGAGGTCTTATGTATACAGTTCTTTTCAGTCACACCGGAAATTGGTTTAAGTGACTGATACACACACAAAAAAACAGCAACTAAAATGCGGGGATATTGCAGACCTTAGCCATCTCCTATTCAGGAGTTGGCACATAAATCTAACTCATGCATATTAAATTTGCATTGATCAACTGGACCATGAAGAAAGAAAAACACTTTCATTAACTCATGTCTGCTTTTTCAAACTTGTACTTGCTCATTTAAACAACACTTTAAAACAGTACACACTCCTTGGTTTTGCCTACGGGAGTCTGTACTTAAAGCAATGGTAAAAACCAACCATAAGCAATATTCTCCCTGTTTTAACGCACAGATGTGACTGGAACATACTAGGTTCTTCAGTCTCTGCTGTAGTGAGCTAACACACTATAAATAGTCATCTATCTAAAAACATTTCAAATGTTTTTTCAAACTCTACACATCACCTATATTTACTAACCATGAAAGTACAGCAAGTTTATGATAATTTAACCAGAGCGTAACCAGGTAAAACTGCACATGTCAAAGGGATAACAAGTGCTTGCGCTGTTCAGTAAGTATTTGTCCTCACATTTCTATCAATTCATTCATTCATTAGTAGCTATATTACTATGTACTTCCCCTTGGATCCTCAAAGCTTTGCCTACCTTTACTTCCAATTATTCCTTCATCTTCTGGCCAATTTTACTCTCCAAATGTTTAAAAGAGATTGATTAAACACATTAGTATCTTAAGACCAAATCCTATTAATCTTATTCACACAAGTCCCCTTTGGCTCTTATACTGTGGAAGTCACTTATACTGTCAAAGCCTTGGAATGTGGCCCAATACAATTCTGTAAAGGTAAGAATCACGACATCATCCTGTTTAAAAAAAATAAAACATAATACAGACAACTTATCTCCAGGAAACACATGCACATCAGTGATTGAGTTTCTGTGTGTGCAAAGCCAGAAGGCAGCTTAGGTAGTACATGTAATGCCAGTCTAAAAAAATAACGCGGTAGTCTGAGAACTAAAGATAAACGTGACGACGGTACAAGACAGCTCGGGAACTTGTCCCTGAGCTCGGACCGGGATACTTCGCTGCAGGCACGCTCACGGAAAGAGCGCGCAGGCAGCCCCGTCCTCGCTCGGGCACGGGAACCCGCAGTTTAAGGGCGGCAGCAACGAAACGCGGGCGACAAGAGGACTTCAGAGAGGTACCGGTAAGTCAGTTCCAGCCCCGCAGCCGTGGCTCTCGCTACCGCTGGAGGGTCTGCGCGGCCCCCCGGCCCGCCCCCTCCCCTCGCCTTCCCTCTTCGGCTCCTGAAGAGGAAAGGCGCGATGCCGGCCTTCTCTGCAACGGAGCCTCGGCCAGGTCCCACCGCCCTCCAAGCC
>NW_010431850.1:0-10758 GCF_000710305.1 Buceros rhinoceros silvestris
GTTCCTCCATGTTGAACCCAGGACAGAGCAGAGAGTTTAAGCAAAAGACTGAAGGCGCATGGATACACCTTTTGTATTCTAAAAGAGATCAGACTGTTGAGAACACAAAATTTTCAAAATGTGAAATTGTCATTTTTTAATAATAATTTTGAGGTATTCTTATAAAAATCAAGAGTGTTTCCTGCTCCTGTTCCACGCACTGCCTAAAAACAAGAATGTGCACTTTAACAAATGTGGAGATGGAATGCAAAACAAAAAAAACTCTCCCAGGAAGATTTGGCAAACATATTTTCTTGTCTTGAAGCTGTAGTCTGATTCTGGAGTGTTCACTGTTCTGGTCAGATAATAAACTCTTGGAAGAGATCATGATACTCCCAGGGATACTTCAGTGGGTGCCAAAACCTTGTGGAAAAGTAGAAGTATCTCCTTACAAGCCTAGCTGAATATATTCTAGTGTTTTAGTTGTAAAAGATGCTTATGATAGCTTTCTGTGACATCTTTTCCATCAGAAAGCATTATACTCCTGGGCTCAGTGGAGGAATCAGTGCATGACCAAAATAAACCACCTCCTCCTCTGCAAAATGTTTTGCTCCAGCAATTTTTTTAATAAGTATCTCTCTTGGCTCCAGGATACAAGCCATCACTGGGTCCTGTATAACGATGACTGCATGATGAGGGCAAATAGTTTCCTTCCAGACATGCCATATAAAATGGTACTAAAGAGGCAAAAGTTGTGGAGATTATATAGTTTAACTCTTTTACATTCTACATATTTTTTACAAGAATGGTATTTCTTGTTATTTCAGGCAGTTGTAGCATGAGGATTGGAAGACAGTCACTTCCCACAACTCCATCAAGAACTGAAGATTAACACAGATCAACTCTCATCCAAAAGAGTTAGTCAATCCTCACTTTTGTCAACACCAGACCACTCAAAATACAATTATTTGAAATAGTTCACCCAAAACAGCTCCCACATGTAAGTATCAACTATAACTAAGATTGTGTAAGACAAACATGCAGCAGCAGTTGCTGGTTTTCCCTATCGCACACTTGAAATCTATTAACAAGACAGGCCACAAATACCTGACAAGAAGGTTAATGTGCTGTAACTCAGAAGGCTCAATGCATTTTGCTTCTTCACAAGATGACCTCAGCAGCAGCTTAAAGAAAATTTAATGCTCTAATTTCACTCTCACAGATACATCTTCCTGGTTGGTGGTTTGTTGTTTGGTTTTTTTGTTGTTGTTACAGATCTATGAGAATACTAATGAACTTTTACAAATCGAATGTTTTAATCCTATGTTATGGCAAAAAGTAAGTCGTACAAACCAATTACACCAGAAAAAACAAATAAACAAAAAAAACCAGGATGGGGATGACATCAGATTAGTCACAACTGCACAACTAATGCTACACTGCTGCTGGTAGTAGCCTTGCATTACTGCAGATGTTCAGCTTTCTGTATGATATTCCTTTGGCGACTTAGGCTCAACTTAAAAATCACCGCACTGGTTAATGCCATGATCCAAAACTTTCTAATTCAAGGTTTTACTGATCTTTTATTTTGGAAATGGGTTATTTTTGCTAAAATTTCTTATCACTATTTAGGGTTCACATTTTTCTCAGAGTCTGAAATGCTAACCTAAACATTTAATGGCATTCTCATGCAGTTTTTCAAATTAATCAAATAAATCAAATCAAACACTTAAATGTCATCTTCCCCTTGACAGATAGTTTTCAAGAAGAAAATACCACCTCATATCAAATACAAAGCAAAATATTCTTCAATAAATTTAATGTTTTGAAGAAGTTAGGATCTCCACATTCTATTAGAAAGATGTTTCTCCAGTAAAGTGTAAAAGACTACTTATGTTAAGGAATGCTACTGAATGAAACATGCTACAGAGCAAGAGTTCGACTGCATAGCAGCCCAAGTATTCTACAGCTTAAGATCAAGCTCCTTGCCACAGAACTTTTGCAGTATTTGGGTTCTTTAAGCTCAGAAGCTAATATATAAACCACTTATAAATTGTTTTGTACTTTAATCTGCCATTTTGAAACCGCCAACATGTTCCAGCCAAGCTAGAAATCCTAATGACTTGTCATAAGCATGGTATCAGTTCAAACACCCACCCAAGGTCATTTGCATGTCGCTGTCCTGTCAAGGAAGGATTTCTTCCAAAAGAACTTCCCAATTTTGAAACAAACTTAGTCAGTTCCAAACAGTTATTTCAGATACTTAACATACTACTATTTTGAGTCCCCCTGTAGTGGTTTTTATCTTATTTTCCTTTCACACCTTTTGCTGTTGATGCAAAAAGATGTTCACAGATGCGGAAAGGTGACTGCACAGAAAGCAACAGTAGGCACAAAATGCAACTGAAGGAATGAATTCTGTATATTCAATTCTCAGCATTTTAGGTATTGCACCAGATGTGCCAGTGTCCTTTAAAATAAGACATTACTATAGTAATAGCATTTCTCAAAACTAGATTAATAAATAACATACTTCTTCCTGACAGCTGGGAATATTCAAACAAGATTGTTTCTAAATATTTGAAAAAAAGACATGATGACTCTTTGAAATTTAGAAGAGAAAAACCCATGGAGTATTTAAATTATATAATCATAGCATTTGAAAGGCAGCTGCCAGCCTTAACTGGAAAACCCCATAATGATTTTGGTTCTGAGGAAGAGAACATTTAACCATAAACTAAACAGAACAAATTATTTCTTGGAACTATGACCTACTCTGATAATATTCAGATGTCTCAATTCGACAACTGTGCATGCAATAACACTATGGAAATCTCCCATACTATCTTATTTTTCCTCAGACAGACATATTCCACCATAACTTTCAGGTCTTAAAAATCATACGTTGATAGAAACTGTCTAGACTTCACTGACAATAACAGTAGAATCACTGCAAAATTTAATACCAAGTATCAGTTGAGCCAAATATTTTACTTGACAAGAAATATTACAGGAGATCATCTCAGTACCTTGTCTACATGGAAAATTAAGTCCAGTTCACAGACGTTTTCAAAACATTTGTCTAGTGTTTCCACAAATACCTGCAAAGAGGGGAAAAAAAAAAAGCACACCAGAGGTCAAGCTTTAACAGAAACTCAATAGTTCCATTAAGAGTGAGGTTTAACAAAAGGAAAATACAGAAAATACACAGGGCTGATTTTAAAGCATTAAAAGCATTTACAGAATTATGTGGTTAACATCATTATGTCAACAGTATGTTATATGCAGAGGACAAAAACTGTATGCACAAGTCAGTTCATGTTATAACTCCGCTAAAAGTCACACAGTTTTAAACAATAGTTGCATTTTGAAAAAACAGTAACACCACCTATGCTACAATTTTCTCAGCTATTACTCAAAGCATTCCTTCCCACTTCATTAGAACCCAATTAAGCAAAAATCAGGTAGGGTTTTTTTAATCATCACCATCATTATTTTTATTTTTAACAGATACTACATTGCAGACATCTCCCAGCTAACTAGATCACTGTTAACTTTGCCACAGAGAGACACATGTGCAATGCAAACTGTCAGCATCATGCAGGTTTGTCAGCATTACAGCTTCCAGCAACAAACAGTACAGCAGCTTTCTTTCACCTTGTTTAGACCTGCTGAATTCAGAATGGACCAGAGAAAAGGGTAGCTGTCTTAATGTCACACCTGCTGATCCCATCTGGCATACCACCACATAAATTAAGAAATGCCAAGCAGTTTGTACCCAGGCAAGGAACCCTTTCCCGAATCTAGAATGTAAGTGCACAAAGCACAAAAATACAGCAGCTACTGAACTCCAGCCATGGATGATCTCTGCCAGATACGGACTGCACGTTACCCTGCCCTGCATACTTCTGTAACTGATTACTTTGTGCTCTTGTAAGTCAGTTTCAGCACACTAAAAGCATCCCAGCCCCCAGTGAGGCCAGGTAAAAGATGACTGTACTCGCAACCCCAAAGCTCCTGGATGCCAATCACCATGTGCTTCTTGTGAGTGCTGACAAAGACTCCAGTCTTAGAGAGGTGTAAGCACAGTTCCCTTTATGATAGGTATAACTCCTCCTCATCATCATCATCATGGCTTGGCTTCGCAAACAAAGATCTGGGAAGGGTTTTTCCCACTCTCACTGCACCCTTCAAGCCTGCGCGGTGGATTTTTTAGGTGAGGCACCAGCGTGCGCGGAACTGGCTCCACCCTTTACACCTGAGGTTCATCTGCCAGGGCCTAGCGAGCTTGGATGGTGACAGCAAAGTCCTCGGGTCGTAGGTTTGGTTAGAGTATCCTTCTCTTAGATGATAGATCCTTACAGGGCTAAACGAGCTCCATCTGCCCGGGTTTGGAGCCAGAGTTGTCCTTCTCCTAGGATGGCTGCCCGAAGGCTAGTGAGCCCATCCTGCCCGTGGACACACTTTGTCTGACCCTTCAGTTGAGACCTGTCTGGCTTGGGAGACCCCACCGGAGGCACATGCCACCACCAGCACAGCTCTCAACCTCACAAGGGCACGCAAGCTCCTTCCCCACGACAAGGGGGTGCCCGTGAAAGAGTCGCTGCTCTACCTCCGGACATCACAGACCCGGGCACGGGGCAGCTGGGGGATAACTCCTACTGACTCAGATGAGGTGGGTAGAACCTCCAAGTTAAACACATGCTCAAGTGTGAGAGCTTAGGGTCCTCAAAATTAAAAAGAATTTCTGTAAGAAATTACAGATGTTTTATTAATTTCTAATAAACAAGCTGTGATTTGAGAAAGTTTAATACCAGTTTTATATGTTTCAAGGTTGTTTTGACACAATATGTGTTTAATAAGTTGTCACTGTTGTTTTTTTTTTCCCCCAATCCTAAACACAAACTCTAAAGCAGCAATATGGAAGAAGTTAAATGCCTGGGTTTGATTCTCTCGCTTTTCCACAGTTTATTAATCCCATTGTAGTCTTTGAGAGGAACCAGATTTCAAACTGCCTAGGCCCAGAGAAAAAGAAATTAGAAGACATGTCCTAATGACAAAAAGTCGTTAAAAGGTCTGCTTCTATAGATGCATATTTATGTCCACAGACCCAGTGAAACAGGTCTACTTGACATCAGCCATTTCCAGCTGTCTGCTTGCATATCCAGAAAGACTACTTATGTCTGAATCCCCACTCTCAAATCCAGCTGACGCTATACAAGAGGACCACACTGCTGTGACTATTCCTATTACCATTCTCCACTTTAAAGTCAAACTACATCTAACTGATGTTCCATGTATTTAGAACAAGGCTTATTCTTTAATACCAAAATACCAAATCACAGCTTAAACTAGGAACATAGAGCACTTTCACAGGTAGATTCAAGACAGTAAGGTTCGCTAACAACTAAGGAAATTAATATGCTTCTGTTAAATTATACTGAAGCTATGCGAAGCAGGTTTTTTTTCTTCAAGTAGTTGTTAATTTTTTTGTGATAGCAAGTCTTCTACAAAGAGACACGAGCAAACAAAACCACTTGTATATTAAGCAGAACAAACTACATAGTTCACAACTATGTGCAACAAGACAAATGAGCAGAGATGTTCTCTTACTTCCCTTGTACTTTAGGAGAACGTGGTTACAAGGACAGTGCTGTTTGATATTAGCTGCAGGAAGAAGATTGAAAATAGAGTGTAAATGTAACCTTTATCAAAAGGTTTTATTTACAAGTGCTAAAAGTTTGACACTCTTTTTGAAAGAAAATATTCTTCATGCACATCACAAGTTTGCATATGAATTTACATACACTGACTTTGACATCCACCTAGTTTCTTGGAAAACAAATGAACACGTTAAAAACAAAACCAGCTCAAAAATCCTGAAAAAAGGCCACCACAGATCTGTGTATTTAGTAGCAGTATGTATGGCCACACACTGACAACTCAAAAGTTTTATTCTTGTGACCTTTCTCCAGTTACTAGGACTTCTCCTGTAACAACACTCAATTCACATGGATGATGTTGATGATGAATGTTTACCCATTACACAGTAACAATACCAGAGGCTGAACAAACTCACGGATCTTTGCTTGCAATGCATGACCAGTAAAGCACAGCAAACAATTTTTCATCCAAGAAAAATCAGCTAGCACTGAGTATTCTCCAGAGAGGTTGTTCACCAGCTAAGGATTTCTCATGGCAACTTACGCAACCTTCCATTAATGATGCAGAGTTCACTAGGAGTAACCCCAGCATTGTCAAGGTATACATCTATTACAAATAACTGGTTTTCAAGAGCTTCTTCTACAAGGTAAACCAGATTATTTGCTCTAACATTCCTTGACCTATTTTAATACACCTTACCATAATCAACATGGTAAATAAAATTAGAGCCACTTCCATCACAGTTTTAGTTGAGAGTCTAATGAATTGCACATTACTGCAACCAGTGCTAGAATTTAAGTACTTCAGTAATTACTTCAGATGCTGCAGACTTGTAGATCAAAAAGAAAACACATCATTCCAGTAGACACACGCACCCCCATCATCTCAAATGCACCTTGTGAAGTTATTGGAAAAGAAACATAAATAAATGAGTCAAATAGCAAGAAAATAAAGATGTGTGCACAATGAGTTACTAGCTCCCCCTTGTGCTTTATTTCTGAAAGTATAATCTTTTACAGTTTAAAGAAAAACCCATGCACATCTCCATGTGAGTAAGCAGGGCAAAAAACAATTAAAAAAACCAAAAAGACACCTTTATTTTGAAGTAAATGATTTAACAAAGCCAGATACACACCTGAAGAGTAAAGTATATGAATCAAAATACAAAATTGTTATTGGATATGTACAAGCCAGGAGCAATCTATACTCAGCAATGTCAAAACACAAACTACCACCTTTACTGTGAAGGACTCACTTTCTTAATTAGGCAATACAGACAACAAAGGAAGAAAACATACGCTAATATTGGGAAGACAACAAGGCTAGCCGAAATATCAGAACATCTCATCAAATAAATGCATCTGCTAGATAATGTCAAATACTAACAAAAGCAGGTACAAAAAAATGAAATAAAAATAACAGCAGTGACTCACATCAAGAATATCCTATCCTTCTTCCTAAGCTAAACAACCCAGGTAAATCTTAAGGCAGAATTAAATCAATCTGCCCAGAGAAATTCCTCTCCTTGACTGCTTTTGACTGTTCCAACACTCACTGAGATTCCAACCAGTTTAGAACATTATAGTCTGATCATATAGCCAGTTGTCCATGCTCAAGACTGGTTTCTCTTCTGCTTTAAGAGTTAGCTTTAATCGTCCACATAACATTGCAATGATTTCACATCAACTGCAGTGTTTCCAAGACCCTTCTAAGAGGGAAATCCTTGGAGCACCACTATGTTTTCCCACACTTACACTGACATCCCAGGTTGGTTGGTTTGTTTGTTTATTTAATGTACTCACAGAAGATACAGAGAATGCCAAGGTTACAGTGTAAGGGAAAGACTGTACAAGTCTTGCTCATTAGCCAAAGCAGAAGCGTGTTAGGTCTTTCAAAGAGACCTACCAATAAGGCTTTTTAGGTCAAAATGTTCTTTTTGTTCTTAATTCCTGTCCTTTACTTTCCACCCAACTCTTAAGTAATAGTGTTAATTGATAATTAGCTAGAGATTTTTCTGCCAAAATAGGTATCCCAGTCATAGGCCTATTCCTTTTTTATTTATCATAAAAGCATCTCTGGTCAGGACAGTTTATCTTTAAGAACCGAGAATAACATCTTTCATGAACTGCGCTGCATTTCCCATATGCATCTTACTGAACATTACCTTGCAAGGCTATATACAACTTTTCACGGAAGACGGATTGCACAGACTTAGCGGCTTACTAAGTCAACATGTCTTGCAAGTACAGCAATAGGCTAAAATCCTCAAAAAAGCTTAGAGTTGACATAGGCTTTTAGGTCACAGCAGCTAGTTACATTTTCTTATGTACCTTATTGCCGTATGCCATAAGCTTACACTTCACAGGCTAACAAGAGAGTCTGAAATGGCTAAACTCGTAACGTAATTTACGCTGAACACAAAAGACTGCAAAACCTACCAAGCATGGCACAGATGCTGACCTATCTGCCATTCAATTAATCAAAAACAATAAACAGAATTTGGTGCTTGCATTTAGAAAAATGGACAAAAATTAACAGCATGAAACTGCGTGGTATACAGACACATCTAGCTTGCACACAGTACGAAATCTCAGGCAGAGTCTATGATTTGTAACCCATACAGTGCATTCATTAAGCCTGAGCCAACAATACTTACCTATGAAACAGCTCTGACCTAATGGTGATACAAGTGGCCTTCAAAGATGTATCTCAAGTACTACAACAAAAACTTTATGCTGAAAAGAACTGTAGACTGCCATATGTCATCTAATTTACTACAGATTTATTCAGTTTACAAGACAGAAAACTGAGTTCTAGGTTTACTTCACCTGTTTATTTTCACAAGATCATAAACCGACCCTTTACATAACTACCTACTTAAACAATTCAGTGTATGTATGATTCATAACAATGTCTAGATGGCTTACTCTTACCAGTGTTTTCACTGAACTATAGTAAACAAATACATATAAAAATGGTTCAATACTTCTCAATAAAAAACAGACAAAGCTTATTTGCTTGAATAAACGTGTATGTGTATAGATTGCCAGTCTGCACTGCACATGGGGTTGAGATGTACTAACTCTGTGAGGGCACTTTTCCAGCGTAAGATACATTTAATTCTGATTGCTAGTGCTAAGAGGATTAAACAGATTGTTCTGGTAAGCCAGTCTGGAAATTAAAAATATTTAATTCACCTCTGTATTCTTTCTACTATAATCAAATGATCGAATTACAATGATCTAGAGAAATGAGAATACTGAACAGCTGCAGGTACTGTGGTGAGACACTATTTATAAATAAAATCATGCAGGTCAGAAAAAAACAAAGTATTTCTATAAATAGAAATAGCATTTCTACTACTTCTGCCTCCTTCAAGTAATTGTACTGGCATGTAATTAAACATCAGGAAATGATAATGAAAAAGACATGAAATATAAAGACTGAGAGATTAATCCATCAAAGTACTTCTGGCACAAGAAGCAACAAGATTTAGAGAGAAGTTTGAATTAGGGAGGTCTTAGAGAGCTTGACGGATATAAAAATATAGGTAGTAGCAAGCTCAAGCAATTTGCTTCAACACCTTAACGTAAAGTTTAGTTTACACTGTGTAGCTGAAAATAACTGGAAGCTAGTGATGTGACATTTTAATATACCATAATGAATAAACTCTTAGCTGAACTTGCCTTGCAAAACACAACAGGTCAGACTGATTGACCTAGATAGTCTTTCCTGTCCTTATTGTCTGATATTAAACATAAGATATTTATAATGCCCATTTTATCTGAAAAACATCTGTAAGTCAAATGAATTATTAACATGTTTCTTTTCTCAATTCATAAATATTTTAGAATTTCAAGTAAGGTGACACACTATGCCACAAGCAACTAAGCAAGTCTGTTCAGTGAACTGCGAAGAATAGGATAAGGCTGTTGTACATCTCACTCAGTAACTTGCAGTGTTCAGATACTGTGGAATGATTCTATGAACAAAAACAATGTAAGAACCTGGAAAAAGAGTTTCCTTCCCTGCTACCCACGCAGCCACTCAGAAAGACAATTTGGATCTTCTGTCCAGAAGAACACTAAACACCAAAGAGAGCTGTCCGGAACACTAACTGGTGACTATAAAAGCTATTCATCTCCAAGGAAGATCGGCAGGGAATTGCGAGGCCTTTAAGGTCCAGCACTTTCTGCAGTGAAATAATCAATAGATACAGGCCTATGTCTCAGGACACCACAGATTTTACTCATGTAATACATAATTTCTCTTGATGTACAAGGTTTTGAAAGGCTTAACAGTAAGTGAATCATATATATACACACATCTGAGACCCATTTTATATAATGAGATACACAACTTCAAGTTATGAAATTGTTATTTTCGCCACACTAACAGTTATCAGTGTAATTATTTATGTGCAAATTTCAAGTTGAAAAACCACTGGTGTAGTACTTTCTCTTGACACACAAGCAACTTGTTCATATGACCAGACGTGATTTTTGTTGCTAAGCTGATACAGGCATATTTAACAGTTTAGATCATACATGTTGCACTGGAAGCCATGCAGAAGACATGGTATTCAAGAAGTTAGTGACCTTGAACAGGCCATGTCTGCTCTACTAGACTTGAGAAGGCTGTATCTTATTAAAGTAATCTGTAACACATGTTGCCTTCAGGAAAGGTAAACTGTAGGTGGATCGAGGAGTGGAGTGTATTGATCCTGATCAAAAGACCACTGCATGTTTGTTTAGGAGTTAGTGATCCACATAACACTTAACCCGACTAAGCACAGGCCTGTGCTGCCTGCAGGATAAACTTAGCCAGTTCACTGTAACAGAGGAGCCTGCAGGCACCTCCCACTTACCACCAGTGATTAAGCCATCTGCAAGGCCTTGCCTCTATCTCAGAGTGCGGCAAGAAGTTTGCATGAGAACTTCCTTTAGTTAACAGAGTTGTTTTCTTGTGAGAAAATTATATAATAGCTCAAAAGTTCTAAAAAGGGAGAGCTTCTGTCTGTTCACAGGACCTGCTCTGCACAGAGCAGTGGGAAAATCCAGCAGGGCTCCACTGGATGCTGCACGAACACTGGAATGCCCAGCACTTGAAAGAGTG
>NW_010431850.1:10838-17137 GCF_000710305.1 Buceros rhinoceros silvestris
TAAGGTTTACCATCTACCTTCCTCTTCTTACTCTGTTTTATGAAACAGTAATCTTATTGGGCCATTTTGTTGTCAAGATCCAGGAAGAACCTATACCGGTCCTCTCTCCTCTCCTCCTCCCCTCCCCTTCTCCTCCTCTCATTCCCTCCTCACCCAGCCTCCCAGTGGAGAACACATGCCAAGGGCAACATTTGCACTCATTTTCTACGGTGTATCTCACCAAAAGCTCATAGGCCACAATAAAAGTTTCATCCAAAGAGGTTTTGGATGTGTCAATCCATTATATATTTGCAGTGAACACATATATATAGAGACAGAAGTGTCTGCCTGCGTGTGTACATGCACTTGTCTAGCAAATGTTTGAACTGCACCATTTGCACTGCAACCAAAACAAGGCCTTGAAAGGCTTCAGCAAAAATAGCTGCTGATTGTTCAGTACATTCCAAACAGTTTCCTTACTTTCTCATCAACTGAAGAAAAAGCATTTTCAAAGACAGTCCAGAAAACTGCAAACAATCTAAGTTATACTTAGCACCCTGGATGTGTTCACAGTATGAAAGCCATCTTCACTTCCAAATATTACAGAAAAAGGCACTGCTAAATTATGATGTTCTAAGGTACTGAGAAGTGTAAATCCACGTATTAAAAAATACAAAGCAGCAAAAAATAAACCTTACTTGTATGAGGTCTAAAATGCCAAGCTCGCTTTCTGAAGAATCCACACAGAAGACAAAATACAAGGTGGCATAGTGTCGGTAAATCAATTTGTTATCAGATCCACCTATTAACCTAAACAGAAAAGGAAACAGGAAAGGTTAGTTAGCATCTCAGGATAAACTGGGCAAAATCTCACAGCTATTTCAGTTAATAGAAGGCCTATTGCTAACGGCTAGCTGGAGCTTTCCCAAATTTAACTACATCACAACTTTCAATTTGTGATGCAATTACAATGGAAGAATGCCAAGTACCAAGACAGCCCAAGATATATTCACCACACAAGCACAGCTGTTGTTACGCGTATGGATAATAATGACATCAATATACATACCTTTTTATTAAAATCAATTCAAACAGATCATGCAGTTTCATCAAAACATAGTATTAAATGTACTTCTATCACACACTAGTGGACACTGTACAGGCACCAATCTGATTTAATCTGATTTACAGATTAACAGTGCATATGTCTATGAATCCTTTCCTGCCCTTCTCAGAGGAAAGTCAACAGAAAAAAAACCAAAACCTATAATGCAGACTGGCATTTGGATTACCGGAAAAGCTTTAAATTCGGTTTATGGTCCACTTAATAACCAAAACCATGTAACACTCTTGTGCTACAAAATGTGTGGTGTCTTGAAAAATAAGGCTGTACTACAACTAGTAGTTTGTTAAAGTTAAACTCACAGAAGCAATTAATTTTTTTATGGACTCACAGATCACCAAGTGACTGAACAAAAAGAGAAAGGTCTAAGGTATTTCGTTCCACTCTTCTGCTATAGCCTTCCCAAAGAAGGTACGTAAATCATAAGAAGAGATGTTCTTCACATCATTAACACTCACTGTGAGCAGAAGGACACAATTCAAACAGAAATGAAAATATTTTGCAGCCTGAACCTACATGCCTACAGACATCATAATTCTCCCTTAATTCTGTACCAGAACTGAATCACCTTTTTGGTGTATCATAACCCATCCCTTTATTTTCTGCCTTTATCATAGGGAGATAATACGAAAATAAATAAAAATAACATGAAATCTTTTAGGCCACTTTTGCTTAAGCACATTGCTTTGCATTACTGCTTGGGATGGCAGGGGTGGGAAGGTAAGGGAAATCCTTTGCTCCTGAAGAGCAGTAACTACATTCAAGAAAAATATTACGCACAGATGTGAACATGGAAAGAAATGTTAGTTAAAGTTTCCTCTTCTGTACTTTAATTACCCAATTCTTTCAACTACTTCAGTACACACACTTAGTATATATAAAGCATTGAGGCCTTTAGGTAAATTGCAAACTATAAAGTGATACCTGTCCTGAGGGAAAAAAAAAAACCAAAACTTAAAAATTATATCCAAATACATAGCTCTGGAATTTATCAGTAGTAGGAAAGCCAGAATTGTGTCCTCTGTCTTAGTTTCTTCTTGTTGCACAGCTCCAATTTTTTTAAAAGGCTCCAAAGCTTCTGTCTTTTACTTACAGAATTCAAGCCAGCATGTTTCCAGCTTGAAATCACCTCCAAGAACCTAACGATAGAATTGCCAATTAAGTACTTGGAAAAGAATGATTTTAGTTTAGAAATTAACAAAATTAAGAACTCAGAAATCATCTTCATCAGGAAAATGACATCATAGCTGATGCATTTGACTGTACACAAAAACATTAACTTTCAATAATCAGAAATTTTGGTAATTACAACATTTAACAGGCTATGACAATCAGTCTATGTTTAGACTGGAGATCATGAGCTTACTCCATCAATTATGACCCCTTTTTCTACAAGGTGGCTTTGTAACTATTTACTCTTGATGACTAACACCTCAAAATAAAACACTTCCATTTAGAATTCCTTCTCTTCAACTAAAGCAAGACTATATGAAAAAAAACCCAACAAAGATGAATCAAAAAACCAATACTTTCTGTGTGTCTTCTGGAGACAGAAGACCTAAGTCTGGCTTTCCTCCTACCCTGTCCTACCTATATTAATTAAAAATCTTGGTTGGAACTGCATTAGTTAGCACATTTAAAACTTACTTTTTTCCTTCTAGTTTGTAGAGCAAGCCTGAACCCTGATAAAAAGGCTGAGGAATCCTACTATCAGAGTCTGTCCACTCAGGTGCTACAGTATTTTCATTTTCTCAGCGGGTATGGCAAATGCCAATGCCTCTTCAAATAAGCCCAGAAATCTTTAGCTTGATTACAGGGAAACCGGTTAGGTATCATTGGCCTATTTCTTCCCCATCTTGTGTCTGAAACTATTATAGTACTAGTTACAGCACTGTGTCACTGACAGCGCTAGGAAAAAAACAGTTTTATTGCCGAACTCATTTTGACATACATATATACATATGCTCCAGTTAGTAAGGGGTATGTATACTTGGTGCGATGTGATATATTCTTTGTGTATTAAAATATCTCAAATGATATGGATTTTACATTAAAACTGTAAAAACTGTTACATTAAAATAAACAGTAATAATATCGGCTAGCCAGTAAGTATTGGACATTTATTTAAAACTCGATACTTACAATCCTCCTTCTAGGAAATTACAGACATTTTCATCACGTTTTGATACTAAATGGAAAGTTTCTCTGATAATTTGTTGCTGCGTATCTTCACTCTATGAAAGAAAACATACTTTGCTATCGATCTAAAATGGATTAATTAACAACACACAGCACACACAGCTAATAAACAGAGCACAAAGTATACCAGCAGTATACCCTCAAGCTATCTACTTCTGAAGCCTTAAACCTCCCAATTAACAAGATGCATGCTGGTTTCGTCATTTCTACACAAAAAGACATTTTTCCAAGTTAACCTGCAGAATACATTACCGAGGAAAAAACGTGAAAAAAATAGTTTTTAAGAAACTTCTTTAAAAAAAAAATTCATCTAAAAATAGTTTCTTCAAGTAACCAGGAAATCTTCTGAAGTATTCTGAATTTTCTGTGTCTCCACAGTAGCCCGAACAGCCACAGACAAGCCTTGAACGGGAAGGAAAGTCTCAAAAGCTTGAAGGGGCTGGGGAAGCTAAAAATTGCACAATACGTAATTCCTTCCGAAATAGCTTAAAATGTGACAGCATCATGAGCAACAGGTTCTCCTAAGCCCATAACATTCCTTCTAGCAGATCAGAAACATTACTTCGAGTTTGAATGCGCTTGACTCTTCCCAAGTCTCCATCTTTCCCGCAGACTTGCTTCTGCTACCCTTCTGTAGGAGTTAGCTCAGTTTTAATAAGTCTGTACTTTCATGGTAAAAAAAAAATTTAAATACGATTCCTAAAATCCTGCTTGTTTTACAGCACAGAACTCTAAAGTAACTGAACAGAGACAACCTTCATCCCTGCCAAAGCACCTAAGTCAGCATTTTAAACCACTACATGAAAAAACACTCTCAGCAAAACTGGTGCATGTATCTTAAAAGTAATTTCAGCCAGACTGAGCAGTACCCTGCATGGCTGCTAAGCTAATAAAGCCCTACATCCGTGTCATTTGCATTCAACACCTTAAACTCACGGGCTATTTCACAACCTCTAGAAACAACAAAGACATCAGCAAAAAGCTCCAGCAGAACTGTTCCACAAAACATAGAAAAGTGTGTGCATGTTCCTCTGCTTCTGCAGTCTGTGTTCCTCAAATGGCGCCTGCCTTGCTCTGCAGCAGTTACTTCCTCAGTGACTTCCCCCTTATTTTCTATGATAGCAGCAAAGAGACAATTGCGTCTTTTTTTTCCTTAAGAAACTTAGATATCGAGTATTTCAAGTAACCTGTTGTTTTCAGAATCTGCCCTTATTCACAAAGTTGTCCAGAAAAATATTTTTAACTTTGAAATCATGGCCACAGGTCTATATTCTGAAACATAAAAAACAGGGCACATTTGTCTTCCTATTTAACTGCCAGGACTTATTTTGCTAGCGAATTGCAAAAGATTATTAACTTCATTTTAAGATAATCAAGACAATTGCACCTGTTCCTGTGCACCACAGGGGTTTAGGGAAATCACCTAATCACATAACAGCTTCATTTGCTATTCACATTTTCAAAATTTCAAGTGTTCTGTTTATATACACATATTACCCTACTTTAAGCACTGAGGATTGGTTCTAATTCCAGTTATGGAAGTAGTAGAGCAGAATGGAGTCGGCAAGAAAAATCTAGTATTCTCCTGCCATTCCTCCTCTCCTTTCCCTGCTTCTCCCTCCCAGGACATGATTACTCGTGATTACAGTAACAGAAGACACAAAAAGATAGTATCATTTGAATGGAAAAAGAAAATGGAAGTTAACTGTTTCACATTAATGTAAGTTCTGTATATCGTTCCAAAGTCGTTCATCTACCTATTTAATTACGTCCACATTAGGAAAACAAAGGAAATAGGAAAAGAAAGAGAAGAAAATAAAAAGAAACTTCTTTAGTAAGTTACTGTAGCTTTGCAATGAAAGTTGTCAAGAACAGTAGGGAATGCACACAAGAGGGATGCTTATCAACACCTGTAGGTGAGAACATTCCATCTTGATTTTTAAATTAGAAGCATTAAAGGAAGGACATCTGCTTGGTAACCCAGAACTGATGAGGAAGAAGAAAACGGGTTGGCGAGCGTGTATTTGAATTTCCCAGTGCTGCCTTTCTAAGGAGAAGGGATCAAATTCAGTCATCCAGCAACGACCTATATCAGTTACACTCCTTTAATTAAAAGCCTTACAGTGCAAAGTAAAGCACCACAGTCACTCCTGCTCTGAGAGGCAGACGATACATCCCCTTCAATAAGTTAAACACGATCTCAGTAATAGCCAGAATTGCAAGTCAGTGGCCACAAATCCAAGCAAGTAACAGCACTAGTGAAAAAGACTATTTTGTTTACATAATTCTGGGAAGTATCAGTTGTTTTCTTGTGTTTTAATGCCCAAGGTCAGCCCAAGCAGAGCTTAGTGTATTTGCTCAGAAATACAGTACACGATCAAAACACTACCTTAAAATCCCATATCCTCTAATTAAATCTACTGTTTCTGCATTGTTTAATTCCCTGTGGCCGCACTTTCTTTTCATTCAGAACATGCACTTGTGCTACAATTTTACAGCTGCTTTGCTACTTGTCTTCTGTGTAAAAAAAACCCCCTACTTTTCTATTTCATTACATTTCTTCTTCATGTCAACTGTATTTTTATAGTACTCTGACTCCTTCCAAAGGAAAAGGCTCTGCTTATTGAACCTATGGGATCAATAAAACTCATCTTCCCGATCAATTCTAGCACATCTGCCACAGCATGGAGACACGCCGGCCTGCCTCAGAGGTGCCGAAAGCCAGGCTAAGAACCACGGCCGAGTTGGGAGCAGCGCTCCCGCGAACAGGCTCCGAGAACCCGGCCTGCTGCGGAAGGAGACTCCTCTCCTCCACCTGCGGCACCGGTAAAAGGCAATCGCCCGCGAAAAGAACAGCGCACTGCCTGGAAAAACAGCTTTCTCGAAACCTCTTTTTCCTCACTGTCGGCTCTTACGAGGCCTCAGCACCCTCCATTTCCTCACGCCCTCGGCCCACGTCGCCGCCTCAGGCAGAGAGCAGCCGGCGGCAGGACCTGCC
>NW_010431851.1:0-511 GCF_000710305.1 Buceros rhinoceros silvestris
GGCAGAGGGAGGCCCGGCGGCGCTGGGTGCTCACCGACATAGACCCAACGCGCGACGGGGTCTCCCTCGACAGCTAAAGCCAAGCAGCAAAACCCAGGTGTGAGTCTGCTGTTAACGAGTTTAAAACACGCTAGCGTGTCCTGACGGTGATAGCAGCTTGCTTGTGTGGACACAGGGGCTGCGTTTTCTGCGAGCCTGATTCAGACCCCAAAACCGCTCCCAAAACCTCTCCCAGCATTAGTGTTTTGGGATCCACCATTATGTGTTGCTTGGGTTAACCTTCAGTAATTACGTAAACGTGTTGTTTGGTTAAGACTGTTCTGTTCACTTCCAGATAGAAAATCTGCTTTGAAGAATACTGAAATAGGAGATTTAATTATCTTCAGCAGTGAATAGGCACCAGTTGCCAGTCTGTGCGTGACTATGGAGAATCAGATATTGCTTGACGTAACATCGTTAATAGACAGTGGACTCGTAACTGAAATACTTGGTCAAAACAACTCTGTTCCTG
>NW_010431851.1:614-21585 GCF_000710305.1 Buceros rhinoceros silvestris
TCCTGCTGAGAACTTCCACCTGGGAGCTGCAGTGATTGATAACCCCGCTGAAGAAGGGCTGCTGTCTCGTCAAGACGCTGTAGATGTGGGAGAGACTTTGTTAGATCACAAGTATTCACTGACGGCTGAAAATCAAAAAGCAATAGTAAAAGCTGAGGTATATCTGCATGGAAACAACAACCGTGATGATGAAGATCTTGAAAAATACAAGGAATTAAATCTCCCAGAAGAAGCTGAACACGCACATTCACCTTATCTGCCTTCAGATGGTGTCCACTTTATTTCTTCTGTAGCGATGCAGCATAAAAATTGCAGTGTTCCAACTTCAAGCATTTTCCCTCCAGAAGGAACAGTCAATCCAAATGTCGGAACGATACCAGTAAGATGAAGTGAAGTAGGAATTTTTACCAATTTGTGCTTATTTGTGTCTTGAATGTGGGTAATTGCCACCTTAGAACTTTCATAGAGTGCACATAGTGTTTAAAGTTACGTTGTAAATTTTATACTAGAACAAACTTAGCAGTAAATACTATTATTATTATAATTATAAACCAGCAATCAATTTCTGGTTTATATTGCCAGAAGTAGCATGTGGTGGGCACATACAGTTCTGCTGTCATTCTTTTGTGTGTGTTATGAGCTGTATTTTTACCATGGCACAAATATACCCCTTTGGTTTTACATATTACCACTTGTATTAGCAACTATTAAGTAGTTGTACAGGTAGGATATTAACTTTTTTCTTTAGTTCCACAGCTGACACACTTGTCACCTTAAAATTTTTAGTCCAAGTGAGTTAAAAAGTGATTTCTTTGCAGCAGTAGAGCATGGCCTGTGTTGTTGAATCTCCATGGAGAAAGTAGTTTTATAGGGGCGGGGGATTTCCCGTTGCTCCCCACGTTTGGCAGTGGTGCTGTGCGGTTCGAAGTCACATTTTCTGTGTGCGATCCATTACAATCTAGAAAGATGCGCAGCATAAAATTTCTTGTGATGGTCACAGGACCAAATCCATGTGCTTACTGCAGACTGCTCGTGAGTGGAATAGTCTTGTGGTTTCTGTCACAGAAAGTGGCCCTGGCTCTACCCAGCCCAGTGCGTTTCCCAGCGGCGTTTCATCCTGAGGTGCTTGGGTCCACCATGGCTGTTAGCTGACGTGTTTTGGTTTTCTTTGATTCCAGGGTACAGTTAAGGTTTAAAAGTATCTCTGGCTTGGAAGGTTGTTTACACACATGCTCAATATTATTAGTCGTTCTTTAATAAGCAAGACCTTCAATATTTTGAACGGTTAATAAGATTCAGAAGACCAACGGTAGCCTCCAGAAAGTGAAGTTGTGGTTAAGGTATAACAGTTGCTTTCTTCAAAGCCAGGCTGAAGATAATGAGGGTTCGTTAGTCTCCGTACAAGGAGCTAAACGTGAGATTTAGGAAACTTTCTGACCAGCTCTGTTCCTCGTATCCTGACAGCTTACCACACTAAGTCTGCATCTTTCCTTTATCTGTCCTATTTCTTAAAGGCTTTAAATAACCAGGTAATAAATACTTTTGATGGAATACAGAAAGCTGATGGGTTGTTTCTAGAGCGCTTGCTCACCCGCCAGAGCTGCTGTCTGTGTTAAGCGGAAGCACAGCACACGCAGAGAGATCAAACGGCCTAGTTCGAACAACATCATTTCTCATTGGAAACTGGAAGATAGCTGGATTCTGTCTTTGTTCCATGCTCTGTTCATTTGGTTTGTTTTTGAAAATAAAAAAGTAGGTATTAAGTATGATGCTGTTATAGTTGTGACTACATTAGATCTGAACCGTAACAGGATGTTGAACAGAAAAAGCAGGAATAAAATTCAAGGGGTACAATGGTATGTGGTAATACCGAACAGGCTGCAGCATTTATTGCTTAATTACGTCAAGAGAGTGTAAATAACTTCCGATTTTCAAGGTCAGTTTAAGTCAGTTTTTTTTATTCATTTGGCTTTTTAAAAACGATCATTTGATGCATAAAATAGTCATAAATAAAACATTCTTTTCTTCAGGTGTCCAGATCGTTCATGCCTGCAGTTACAGGTAAGAATAAATGTATTTGTTAGGATCAATTTAAAGGAATCCAAACCAGTTATAAAACTGGACCAGTTGCTGAAATGGTAAGTGCCCTGAGTGATTGAGGGGGATTTTATGGGATTTTCCTCCTCTTACAGCTTAGGGAAGGATTTAAATAGCCAAATAATTTGCTTTCTGGATCTGGTGAATTGCAGTATGAGCCTTTTCTGATGAAGTTAATATAACTCAGAGTGTTTGACAGGAGAATGGACCACAGTGTGTTCATGTGTGTTCGTGTTTCTTCAACCACAATGTTCAGTCTTGCTTTTGGTTTTCCCATCCTCCCATACCCCCTCCTCCTTCCTCCAGGGTGCTGTGAAGAAGATGCTCCTTCTTGCAGCACAATTTTTTTATTGTTAATTTTTTTTATCAAGTTGAACAATGTCTTTATTTCCATTGAACTGACAACTGATGATGACAGTTGGGGTGTTCGCACTGCTGCTGCTGACATTAAGCTCGTCAGCATTCGTGTGTTCTGCCCAGGACCTGTTCAGTCTTGCTCAGGGCTAAACTGACTGTTAGATTTGATTTTACAAGGCAGTTTATCTTGAAGCTAAGTGAATTTTACCAAATGGGCACAACAAACCTTTCAAAGGCATCAAGAAATCTGCTTTTCCCAGCAAGTCTGTTACAAAAGAATATTAAATAGTTCTTTCACAAGAATGAAATGCTGTAGGAACATCAAAACATTTTACTGATGCTATAAAGCAGCTCTTGGTATGAAACATTGATCTTTTTGTAAACAAAATGTGCTTTATTTTATATACTAGAACCCTCTGGGGACACCTGTGGCTTACCTCAGATCAGCGCTGCTCTCTGTGATGAAATAGTAAGTGTGCACGCCAGATTATTTTGTTATTGTCAGACCAATCTGTCAGAGCATTAAATGTCTAGCTCGGGATTTATTCGAAGTGCCAGAGGGTAAAAGGTTCTTTCAAATGCTCTCCTACATGAGGTGTTCATAGAAGGGAGGGAAGGAAAAGCAGATTCCTACAGTGCTGCACTGCGGAGGGAGGAAGAACAGCACTGGAGTGTCTGCCTGTTCCCGTTCCCGTTGGCTCCTGCCTGCCACTTACCCGGTCTGGTTTCGCTCAGGCTGCTTAGGGAGGGGGCTTCTCCTAAGGCCACCTGAGCACAGACTGCCCGGGGGGACTCTGCCCAGTCCCCTTGGGCAGCCGGTTAGCGTGCGAGCCTTCATCGCGTGTGCAGCGGTGTAAAGGAGCAGAGCGGAGGCTCCAACACCAGCATTTCTCCCTGTGCTCGCAACTTAATGATTCTCTTAAAAGACTTGACTCTTTCAGATAGAATTTCCTACATATGTGCAAGACAAACTGTAGAAATTCAGGCATTTCATGAAAGGGAGGTTTCTGAAAACTCCTAGAGTTTTGCAGGCAGGTTTTTCAAGGTTGTCTGTGTGGTGGTTTGGAGCGTGCGCTGAGGCAAGGCTTCCTCTCTGGAAGGAAGTGTGGTGTCTGTACTGACGACGGTGTGAGAGTTCATGAATCAGCAGGATACGTTCTCCACGCATGTGAGCGGCACCACGTCTGTGATGGACTGTTATGGCCTGGCAGCTGATCACTGTAACAAAGGTTCCTTTAGGAACAATCTGGTTTACAGTATAACTGAATTTCAGCTCCCTCTCAGATGGCTGCTTCTGACTTACACTGAATCCCAGCGATCCCCAGCCAAGTTAGGTAATTCCAGATTAATTCTCGCTTTGCGTAACTTGCTGCGACTAATTGCCTGACTTCTCCGAGACACTTTAGAAATCAGTTGGTGCTTCATGATGTTGGAGACGCTGAATGCCATTGGCACTCGGATGTTTGTAGCTGTTCGTTGTTATTCTTCAGGAATATTTTTACTGGAAACATAAGCAAAAATCATTCCGACTTTGACAAGTAAATTAACTATTCTCAGTATTGAATTCGAATACAGTTCTTGCTTTAAAATATATCTTTTATGCAGATAAGTTGTTGAATGTATTGTATTTGCTTGGAATTTAAAGCAGATTCTAAAACTTTCTGTTTAGGGCTGAGGTAAGAGTGGCAGTTAGTAAAGTTGTCGAGAATCACCAAGGCAGAGCAATTTTCAGAGTTCAGATGTTGATGAGTCTGGCTGCAAGTTATTAGCATTGCACTGTGTGGCAGAGGAATCCAGATGTTCACACAGGAATTACTCCAACCCTGTGGTAATTAGATCCTCTAATGCATAGCGAAAGTCTGTGCTAGAGAAGATTAACTTATTGGTACCATGGAAGCATCAAGAAGTCCCACTTAGGAAGTGCTGTATCAAGCAGTCCCTTCTTTGGACTCACAGCCTAAATTATATCTAGTTATAGTGCTTATGTGTATATATATTTAAAATTAATTATTATTTAACAGTTGGGGAAAAAAGCCAACACCATTGTGAAGATTACTTCATCCGAAGGAAAGGTCATGTGTAAAATCACATCTAAATAAGTGAAACGAACAATGACAGTGGCCTGAACTGGTTAGGGAACTGGATCTAAAGCCAGCGTACCAGCAAATATTTACAGTGTGTTCTACAATGGCCTGTGGAGCAATTCAGCAAAGCAGGAAACCTAGGCTGAGGCGCTACAGTGTTAGATCTCAACAGCTGCTTCCATAAAGAAATTAAAATTAAGAGTCAAAAAGCAAACATCTTACTGCATAAGGCCATCTGAGAGATTCCAGCCTGGGATTATGAACGTTGTAAGAGAGGTGGTACTGGTGAGGAAACCTTTCCATCTGTATGCTACAGTTTCAGATAAATGAATTACGGAAAGCTCACTATTCCATCATTCATTCCAGGTTGTCTGCCAGCTGGAAGGAGGTACTCAAATGCTCTGTATAAACAGTTGTGGCGCAGAAGAACTAAAACCACTTCATCTAGTTCCTGAGTATGACAACCAGCAGGATGATCTTCCGTCAGGTATCGTGAGAATGAAAATTATCTCTGCAAGCAACTGCACCTGTTTATGTTCTTCAGCAGCAACGGGGGAGACGAGCCAAAACCAGTTGTTCTTTTATTTTGTTTTATAACTGAAACATTGCTAGGAGCTTCGGGGTAGTAAGAATGGTCTGGTGGGTGTGTTGAATTTGTCAGCAGTTTTTGCTGTTTGCAGGTGACTCTCGGTGTAGAACAGATCTAGCACAGGCACCCGCACGCGTTGCCACCCGGGGTCACTGTTTCTCCGGAAATGAGCAGGGTAGAGGCTGTGGGTGTGCTTCGGGCAGGGATGCAGAATGTCTGGCTGGTATTTACTGAGCGGCGTGAACTTGAAACACCATCAGTTTTTAAAGACAGTGGTTTCTGAGGTCCTAGATTTAATGCTGCTTAGATGGAGTAGGACATTTTCATCTGAGCAGCAACAAAGTGCAGTTCAGTTTTAATTAAAAAAACCATTTCCTTACCTAATTACAGCTTCCTCAAAAACATTATTAACATGGTTTATTTTGTTATATTATTATAATTTTATTAGTGGTGCATTTTGATGGCAATGTGAAAAAAAAGCCTTGTAATATTAGGCACCACAGATGCACAGATACTGCTCTCAAGATCAGTAGGTGCTGAGCATGAGCATCTCTCAGCAGATGCTCCAAGTATGGAGCCTATTTTTATGCACCGGAATCCATCGGAAAAGTAAACAAGGCACATGTAAGTTAAAGGTCATGTTCCTTTGTAAAATTCAAACTCTCGTTTGTTTGCTGTAATGGTAGGGAAGAAGCTGAGGAGGAGAGCACTGGCATATGGTTTTTAGTTTTTATTCGCTTGAGCTTTCTTCTGTTTTACTCGTCTTCACAGCAAGGAAAAGAATTAGGTCCAGAAATCACATCTAAAAGTTTCCAGGGTCTAATCACTTCAGCTTTTGAGCTGAGCTGTCTTCTGGCTTCCTTTGTTTTTTCTTTCTGCAGTTGGGAAGGAAAGAAATACAGGTGTAAGATACATCTTGTAACATTAACGTGGCTGATGTTTGCTTATCTCTGCACAGGCTGACATGCTGCTGTACCTACCTGCAGCTCTTCACCAGGATTTACGCTTACACTTACCCTTATGGCTATGATTTTCTCCATGGGTTTTTAGTAATTATTTTCATAAGCTAAAGACCTCTGTTCCAGGTGCTGTCTCAGAACTCTGGAAATTTGTAAAACAAGAACTCAGGATAAATACGTAGGATGCTCTAAAAGCGACGCCTCCTATTTATTTCCATGGAAACTGCAGCAGATGCAAAAGCACAGTCACACTATTTGATAGCGCAAGCTCTCAGCTACAAGCCACTGGTTTTCGACACAGACCCCCCCATTGGCTCTGTGCTGGTGACAACCTGCACCCGCGGAGGTGACCCGCTGCTTTACACTGCTAAGATGGTGTCGCTGCCACCACCACCTCACCGGGCTCACATCCACTGCTTGGTCTCCATAAATGTTCAGCAAGCGTCGATGGATGTCACCGGGTGCAATTTTTCCCCCAGCTACACACCTTTGCTTCACAGGCGCTGCCATGTCACATGCCATTTTGCCAGACGGCCCCTCTGCTGCCGACTGTTGCAGGGCAACAAAATTGAACAGAATATTGGTGGGAAGGCTCAACCTCTACTGCCAGGCCACCAGCATCTGCCTCTGATGTTGTGGGTGGACATAACAAAAGAGGAGGCATCGCTTCCGGAGCAGCCCTCGTATTTTAACTCTATGGCATTTGAATGTCATGAGCGAAAACATTCTGTGCTCAAATTCCTAACTGTCAAACTGGAGGTGGGTTCTTCTGTCAGAGGTATTTTTGTGTGGCCAGGTTTTTATTCTTGTGGGGGTTTTTTGCAATGAGAAAAACATTTCTGGAGAGAGAATTTTTAGGTCCTTTACGCTGTTTATTGTAGAGTACGTTTGGATTCAAAATGAAGTTGCAGGAGAAATGCTAACAGAGAATATACGATGGTGATTTTTATTAACAAAATAAGTTGAAGATATGAGTTTGCCTGTGTGCTTAATTCAAAACCTATTTATGCATAAATAAAACTTTATACACTGTGAGTAGTTCTGCCCTCTTCAGGTATATGTCGTCTTTTCAGATGTAGACAACGCTGCAACAGCTGTACTGGGGCGGTTTTTGCCTGTTCTGTGTGAAGTGGTTCGGAATAAACCAGAGGTAGCGAAGCTTTATCCTTTAAGCTTATTAAGTACGATATACATTCTTTTTCCTTTTAGTAGAACGGGTTGTTAAGTCAGTGTTCAGAAGTAACGCTTGTGCACATTCTCTACAGTTTTGCTAGTTTGGACAGACTAGTTCTGCACTTTCTGTGTGTGAAGGTTCCTGATTTCAGGTTGTTCTAGAAGTAATAAGAGAATTAAAAATACAGTTTTCCATAAGAAAAATAAATTTTGATACCTAGATGATATTATTTCTGTGAACCATTTTAAGACTCTTTTGGGGTAAAGGACAGCACATTGACTTTTACCAGAAGAAGGGGAGTATTTTCTTCCAGTAGGTTTTTTTACGCTCTTTACTCTTGAATAAGATTTAACAGTCATTAAGTCTTCATAATTTTTGTTGGGGGGTTTTCTTTTTTTTTGGGGGGGGGGTTGGTTGATGAAAATTAAACAGAAGAGTAAAAATCTTTGAGGATGTTTGGCTTCTCATGCGATACTTCCGACAGATCTGGCAGCAAAAATCAGTGCAGATTTTTGAACATTAACTTTTTGTGTGACGTGAATATGTGATGTCCATACAAACACAGCAGATTGTTTGTGGATAGCTGCCACTATCGCTAAAGAAAAAACCCCAGGGGTCAGCTCGAACAATGACCTGGGGACTCTTTCATCTCTAAAGCTGGTGTATCTGCAATTCAGTGCCTAAACATCCTGGAGCAGGCTGGTAATTCCTTTCCTAACTTTATCCCAAATCAGGTGTTTCCTAGATTTCTTCTCTTGCTTTAAATATACTAATTTTCCTCTTCTTTATAGCTAGATTAATCACCCATTAAAATAACAGTAATTAACAATTATTCACAGTCCCTCCATTACCGGGAATATCAGCAGAATCCTAATTGTTCTTCCCTTGCCTGTCTTCATAACCAGGCCCTTATTAATCGTAGGGCTGAAGACACAACAGATCTGCTGTGTGTTTTCCTGGCCTGCGAGCTGATTCTTTTTTTAAGTTTTGCTTAGTCTTCAACCCATGAGATGTCATATTGCAGCTGATAGTAATGCAAATCACCCACTCAGCAGCCAGACTCAGCTGGCTACTGGACTTGAAAGCAACTGAACCTACAATGATCAGTTAACTGGTAGCAGTGCGCCGACACTGCTGCCCTGGAAGCTGCTCCTGGCTCTTTGTGGGGGATTCTTGACACCATGGATGGGATCCTGGAGCTGGCGCATGCCCTTTTCACGACTCTTTACTTCCATGAGTTTTTATCAGTAACCTTGGCAATCACATTATCCTTGAAGCATTTTCTTTGTGTTACTTTTTCTCTGTTAACTTAAAAGAGTTTGTTTTTTTAAGTTCCTCTAAACAAGATGTATGCATTTTATCTTGAACAGTTGGAAAACGGACCCTTACAGCCAGTCACCAGCGCTGCCACATTGCCTGAGGAATCAAACCTACACGGGATGGTGAACGTGGCCTCAGAGGGGTAAGATGCATGAGGCACCTTACGTCGTGATGACTTTTGAGTTTTGCAGTGGCAGTGGGGTGCATAGCTGCCTCTCTCTGGGAACAGAGACGCAGTCCTGTACGAATGCTTTGTGTGACTGCCGTGAGGCCAGTTGCTGGCGGTCCAGACTGTGTAACACCGTTCCAGGTTTTCTTAGGATCAGTGCAGTTGTGCTGTCCATTTGCCTGAAAAACATTTAATTTTCTAAGTTAATTAATATGTTTCCAAATCTAATTACTGACAGTAATGGAATTCTTTGAATAATATTTAATTGCAGATCATTTTTAAATAAGAGGCAGATGCAGCCCCAGTGTGAAAGGTGAGAGAGCTTTGCAGTTGCTCAGCCATTAGTAGGTTGTATAACTAAGGGCACATCTGTCCCAGTGTTGGTGTAAAAAAATAAAATCGAAATTTATTAATTTTAAACTATAGAATAATTAGTTTTCAGTGTAGTTGTATTTGTCCATTCTTTCTAATTGTTTTCCTTTTTCAGCCTGTGTAGCTTACGTTATGGTTACAAAGTCTAAGAAACCATGTAACAGCTCAAAACCTCAGTGTCTAAATTGTGATAGTTTAGCAACATGAAATAAACGCTCATAACAGTGTCTAGGTGGAAGGACAAGCACACGAGAAATGTGTGCTTTAAAATGAAATACGTGTCAAAAATTGCTCACCTGATACCGAGTGAGAAAGATCCACAGTTGGTGTAAACTCACACAAGCTCAGACCATGGTGCAGAGGTGTAGATGACTTTGGGTGTATAACCCAAAGTATGAAAAATAAAGAGAGAAGCTAGAAGAATTGTTCAGAGCCTGTCTGGAAAACCCCAAGTAGACGGTAAACACTGTACACTGCAATGTAATTTCTTTGTCTTGCTGCTGCTTTCGTACATAAATAATGTGCGCAGAGATGTTTACACAGTAACTAGAGTCACTGATGGACTGGGGGTATTTTACAGAATGTCAAAGAGAAGGAGGAGCTCTTTGTCTAGGTTCGGATGTGATTAAATTACAGAGGAAGGAACAATTGCCTAGAAGTATACTTTAAATTTTAAAATTTACTCTTAAACCAGTTAATATTTTTGTTTCTTATGTTATTTTACATGTTAATCATAGATATTGTGATTTCTTTGCCAATGGTGATTTTTGCAACAACCGCAACTGCAATAATTGTTACAACAGTCAACTCCATGAAGCTGAGCGATTTAAAGCCATTAAGGTAAAAAAAAAAAAAAGGAACAAAAAAGTACATTACACATTGGTATCAGCTTCGTGCATGAAAAATATAGCAGTATTGCTTTTTCCACTAGTTCCAGTATTTGAAATCCGTTATTTTTAAGCTAAGTAAAGCTAAGTGTTGCCTCTGTATTATCCTTACATAAAGAAATTGAGGGATTTCTTTCCTTCCTTTTATGGAACTTCTAATACTTTGGAATTAAAACTAGTGATGTGTTAACTGAAGCATAAATTTTATTCTTGGAAGGAATTATTTGAACCCAAGTTCAATTTCAGAACATTTTTTTCACTTGAAGGAAAATTTGTTGTATCCCAGCATCAGACAGTAGCTAAAGGAAAACAAATTATTACTGTCCAAATGGTTATTCTCACGGACCGATCTGCAGTGTTAGTCTTTCTGCTTGACCCATGCAGCAACGCGAGGTCGGCTCTCCTGGCAGCGACTCCGAACCCTGCAGTAGTGAGAAACAGGTAGCTTCTCCCTTTGGGAACTGATAGTAGTAGCAGAATGAAGAATAATATGTGGTATTATTTTTGTGTCTATCACATTGCACAAGCTGGGCAATAAAATTCATCGAATACGTGTGTCATGTGTTGTAAGTTTTAAAGTAAAAAGTCTTGCTCTGCTGCTGATGCTTTAAGGATGTATCAATGGCTTTGTGCTTCTTGTATGCAACTCTCCAGAACTCATTTTGTATCATTCGTGTTATATCGGGATGGTACAAGAAGTTGATCTAATTAGAGTCAGAGCGTTGCCTCATCCAGCCAGTCAAAGCCGCAGCCCTTTCTGCTGTCAATATGCAACACCTACTTTTCAAATCAGCAGTTCAGCTGCTGGGGCTGTTGGTTCTAATCATTTCTTTCACTGCTATAGATGGCAGCTTTGTAGAGCATAATGGATGTTGATTGTCACTGAGAAAAGCATACCTGAGCCATCCGTAACTACCCTACACCAAGGGCTGTAACCCCTTTAACCTGCCCTTCAGTGGTCCGTGGTATTGCACGTTCTTGGGACCTCATTAAAAAGGGCTCTTCCAATCCAGTGCTGATTTCAGGGAATGGTCTGTGTATTGGACCATTAATAAAGCAAGATGTGTTTAAAACTTCTGAGATGTGTGTAACTATGTATGCAAAAGTTCTTTCTTCACTGAGAACTTTGATTTTGCTGAAAGTAGTGTTAGTCATGCAAGAAAACCAGCCCCAGAATAGTAGATGGGTCAAGTAGCTTAGTGCGTAAAACCAACATAATTTTCTTCCCATGGTAGAGCCAAGTTGGCTCTGGAATCTTTGAATTCCTGCTCTCGTATGCCATGGAAGACTCCTTCATCCACCAGTGACAAGAGTGGAAAGTAAGAACTGCTTTGTTAAACATTAGATCACGGTCAGTCAGGTGTTTGAAAACATTTCTTTGAATTTCTCATAATCTGTAAAATTTTGTTTTAGTCCTGTCTTGATAGAAACCCAGAAGCTTTCTTACCAAAGATTGAGAAAGGGAAACTAGGAGAAATTAGTCCTTGTCATCATAACAAAGGGTGTAATTGCAAGCACACAGGATGTCTCGAGAATTATTGTGAGTGCTTTGAGGTGAGTCAGGTGAGCTTTCATCAGTTACTACCTTAACATTGATAATATTCTGTAACTAGTAGTTGGTAAAAATAATCACTTCTTTCTTTGCATTTTTCATCATAAAACTTTTGAACATGAGGCACAGTCTCTTTCTTTTCATGTCTTTAAAGAACTGAATCTCACTGAGGCTGATCAGCTAAAATTTTTTGGTATCACGAGTTTTCAGCCAACGTCTTGCTCCAAAAGAAATGAGCTTTCTGCTAATCCTGGTAGTTTCTTTGCATCTGTGGTGTTTTACTGATTGCAAAGTTATCCACAAATTAAAAGGAGGAGTGATTTGTCCATGTACGGAATATCAATCTCCACAGAGAATCCATGAAAAAAACCTGTCTTGCTTCCTTACTGTATTGATAGCAGTGGTCTGGCTCTGGGAGTATCCAGGAGAAGCACATCTAGAATAAGCCCCTGGTGGTATTGCTCCAATGGTTGCTAAAATGTGTCTTTAAATCAAGTTTTCTACAGTTTTTATTCTAAGTATTCTGTATTTGCCAGGCTAAAATTATGTGCTCCTCTATTTGCAAATGCATTGGTTGCAAAAATTATGAAGAAAATGGGTCGAAAGTGCTAAACTACGTGGACATTGGAAAGACTGAAGGAAATAGTCCAGTTTTGACATCAACATTGGAAACATTACCGACGCTGAGGTGAGGATTTGGAAACGGCAATGCATAATTCGTTAGTTTGACTTCATTAATTTCTCAGGTAACCGTTATCATTATTAGCTAAGAAATAGTGACTCCAATGGCTTATAGACAAGGAATCACTTCATGCAGCATTTACCATCTTGTTCCTATAAATAAAAAAATGCCCAAGGAGAGGCTGTAGCTGTCCGTTAAGAATGCAGCGTACAGAGTTCAGGGATCTGTGTGTTGGTTCTGCTGACAAATCAGCAGTGAGTTATGTACTGATCACATAGTTCATTCTCTCGACTTTTTTCACCGTTAGCTACTTTATGTTTTTTCCTTCAGTTTCTCTGTTCTTAAACATTTGTCTGTTGAAGAATTAATTTTTAACAAAATCTTGACCAAGGAAGTACTAAGAAAATAGTGTTATTGGTATGTTTGTGATGTTCAATTACTAAGCAGGTTTGCATCACTGCTTCTTTCCCACCTCATCTTCCTTTGCTCCACCTCCTGCCAATTGTAATTGTGTTGGGACTTTGGATTCTGGAACACTCCAGGAAGGCCATACTATCCTGATATTGTTATGCTTTCTACCATAGTTGTAGCCTAATCTCTGGTTTTGGTCTGTTAATGCTGATTTGCCTAATAAACAGAAACACCTTTTAATAACAATTAAAATTGATTAAACCACCTCTCATTGATTTTAGGGAGCTTTACTCCAGGCTCTTTGCTTCTTTGCATCATTCTTATTTTTCTTATTTTATTCTTATTTGCATCTTCCTTGTCATTCTTAATTCCACTTTTAAAGTATTTTCTCATGATCTGTTTTCAGGATATTTCAACAATTTCTGATGTTGGTAGAGGGTTTATGGAGCAGATGGTGCCAAGTTGTGTCTTTGGTTGAATCGTACAGTAGGATGAATTGTGTTATTAATATAGTTAAATGAGTTGTGATGTTCATGCCTGGTAGTTTCAAGAGTTGATTCAAAGCAAGGCTGCTGAGGTGCCATTCAGGGAACCCGTGAGGAGCTTGGTCCTCTTTCCTTCTACAGCAGTAGACCAAAGTTACATTTAGCACCTCCTAGACCTTGACTGAGCCTTTTTAACACGAGTCCTTGGGCACGAGCAGGGTCTGGCTATTGCGTATGGATGGCAGAGGCTTGTCGTATAACTTTTCACGGCCTGCACCTGCTGGGCAGCATTTGCATAGGTTAATTATGTAGCGTGAACACAGTCTGCCACGCGATAAATTAGAGAAACTCAGAAGCAATCTGGTAGAAGCAGAAGCTGTTCAGTGTAGAACAGTGACGTTCCCACAAGGATGTATCTTACGGTAACAGTGCAGCCACGCTGGGTCAGCTCGCTGCATCCCAACTCCAGACAGTTTTGCAGTTTGTCTTTTAAATTATTCTGTATTATTATATCAAATTTAAAATTGTGATTTTTCATACTGATTTCTGTTCCCCTGTCAGGCAACCAGCTGTATGCATATCTTTGGAAGAAGTGAAAGCAGTGTGCACTTCTCTCCTGATGCAAGCTGAAGAAGCAGAAAAAAGAGGTTACTCTGGCTGGCTGGCTGAGTGGATGATCATGGAGGAATTTGGGAGATGTTTATCCCAGATCCTACATGCACAGTTAAAATCGAAAGGACTGAAAGTTGAATAATGTTCGATGTATTATAAAGCCAATAAGTATTAATATATTGCCATAGTCCCCACAATTTTACTGCTTAATGATCTTAGGTATTTCATAGGAATGTTTTCATTGACTTCAGCTGAATTCTTTCTGAACTAGGCTGGAAACCAGCGCCACAAACAACATTTTTCCAAGTAACTTAATACTGTAGAAAGTATATTGTATTTCCTCTAAAACAGATTTTCTCTGTAGTTAGGGCTTTCTCAGCCAATTCTTCAGTCTTTACCTAGACTCTTTTAAAGTAAGTTTCACTTAAAACTATTGGATGTTTATGGGAGTGAAGACGCAGTAAACACTGAGTAAGAATTTGCTGTCTTACTTTGGTTATTCCATGAATTGTGAAGCAATGCCATTTCCAGGGCAGGAGGCAAATCTAAGTTTAGCTTTGGGTCTTCTCTGTTTTGGCAACTCGTATCTGCTGTCTGCAGATGCCCTGTTCTTGGAGAACAAAGCAATGTTGTCAGAAACTTTGGTATTTACTGTTGGAAGACAAACCCCACACCACTACTGAAACTGTTGAACATTGGATTTGTTAGGCAGTTGAGCTTCATAAAGAACAGGAGGAAGATGGCCTCTTTTTACTCCTGCTGCACAGTGCACGAGTTTGTGATGGGAAAATCTTTCATGTACATGGCATTTAGGATTACAATTGCTGAATCCTACAGCTGCAATCCAGTTCCCTTAAAGCTTTTGTTAAATTATTCATTTTTCTTACATGGACATTTTCTCTGTGATGTTTATTCCTCTTTTCATTCTCACGGTTGTGTTAATATTAGCTTTTGTTTTCTCAAAGAGGAGTAAGCTGTTTGCTGCCATGTTTCTGGAAAAGAAAAAAGTTTAAATTGTCATCTAAATGAATTGACAGATTGTATAAAAATCAGTGCTCTTGGTTTTAGACATTTTGTGATAAGTTGATAATATATGATTGGATATTTGTGACATTTATGCTTAAAAGAATAGGAAGATATTCTCTGTGTTATGTTGATTCAAGAAAAATTCTTGCCAGAACAGGAGAGAGCATGCTAATGTAAAATTCTGTTTCCCAAGAGGGAGGGCTTTTCTGTGGTAGCTTGTATGAGAATGGATTGCGTTTTATATCTTTGTTTCGAACAACTGCTGCTGAAGATTGCTGAAGGTCGCAGGAGAAAATGGATTCTCAAAGTGCTCCATAAGTGATAGGGTACCGTCTGTACACCCCACCCCTTCCTGGGCCCTTCAGTTCCTAAGGTGATTGCTCTCGGTTTGGGAATTAATACCTGCATAAAGGCATCATCTTAAAAGTATTTGTCCCCAGAGAGTTACTATGAGGTCATAAACCAGAAGAGCACACAAGGGCTGCAGAGACAATAGACACTCCATAAGAAAGCAGAGGATGAAGAAAAGACGACACCAGCCTGTACTGCTAAAGTACACCTTGAAATCAAATCTCAGAAATAAACTCATTAAAATTACCTGTGGAGGTGAGGGTTAGTAGATTAACACTGGTAAACAAGAAACTAGGCTTAGGACTAATGACATAAGTATGGATTAAAAACAGCAGTTAGGAATAGGAAAGCAAAATAAAATGGAAATTTATTGGAAGGACTAGGAAAACATAAATACATTGTAAGAGGAACTCTGTCATGGTTTAACCCCAGCTAGCAACTAAGCACCACGCAGCCACTCGCCCACTCCCCCTCCCCAGTGGTAAAACCTGTGGGCTGAGATAAAGAGAGTTTAATAGGCCAGAAAGGCAAGAAAATAACAGTGGTGGCCATTGTCATCATCACCATCATCATCATGGCTTGGCTTCGCCGAGAGCGATTTGGGAAGGGCTTTACCCACGCTTGCTGCAAGCGCGCTGATGGCTGAAAAGGCCAATGCAGGATAGGCAAGACCGGTGCTTCGCGAATGACCTTCTTCAGATGGCTGAGCTGAGCGGAATTGCCTTCAGTCGCTGCTGCTCCGTCTAGCACGGGACACCCTGGCCCCAGCAAATAAATGAACGACGACAAGGAGAAGGATGGCTGAGAGATGAGCACGTGTAGCTGTCTTTATAGCAGCTATTGTGTGTTCTTGGTAGTGGATCTTCTTTTCTTTTTTTCAGTGTTTTATAATTCGTTCAACTTCCGAATATGAAATTACGATATATCTGAAATATACAGTATCCATGTGTCTGAGGAAACAAGCAGGAATTAAGAAACAAGCAAGCCCATGTATTCATAACTCCATGAGCTACTTACATTTTAACTTAGCAGATAAAACACAAAGACCTTTTGGAACCGGCAATGTGTCAGGCTCATCTGAAAATAATGAGAAATACTCATCTTTTAAAAATCGGTGAGGATAGGGGCTATTTGAATGGGTGCAATTGCAACTGCTTAACGGAAATGTTCTCATCAAATGCCTTTTTTGTGTTTCATTTTTCACCTGTGGATGTATCAGAGTACTCCAGAGCCTTGGGGAACTTTCGTCAAGATCTTCAGGGGTCAGCACGCGGAAATTGTTGCAGAGAGCTCTCTGAAATTCAGCAGTTCAGACACTTCTAAGAGGTCTCTCTTGGGTCATAGTCATGCATTTCAGCTGAAGGCTGTTGTGATGTGGTACGTGAGATCTTATTTAGAGGTCTGGGTTGGTGCAGAATAAAAACTGTGTGGGGAACTGAATTGCTTATAGAGAGACGTATTTTGGATGAGAGAAGTGAAACACAGTCTAATTCACCCCATGAGATCTTTACATAAGAAACGAAAGTTGCTCTCTGATGCCTTCCCTATTAGTTAGGTTTGGAGTTTGTTCCTGTTGGATTAGGGCAGGTGTCATCAAATTGTGTCACCGCTGTTCTTAAGTATCCTAGTGCTTAAATGTTCCCATTTCAATGTACAGATTAACAAAATCTCCGCACGTTCTGACAGGAGACCCGTTTGCCTTTTGAGAAGGTGACTTACCTGGACAGAAGGAAAAGGTGAATATCAAAAGAGCAATTTTTTAATAGAGAGCAGGATGCAGAGGAACGTGAACTGGAGGTCTGAGACACACCTTGGAAAGAGCGTGAGCTGGGACAAAGGACGGAGTTGTAAGAAATGGCCTCTGTTTCTAGATTTGTTTAGCACCTGTTTGACGCAAGGGGAGGAAAACAGAAAGATGTGAATTATATGGTGAATCAAAAGGTGACTCTAAGCTACCACTCTTCATTTCATGCAGCTACGAGAAAGCTTAATACTGCTCTAGGGAATATTAGAAAAGGTATTTTTAGCAGAGAGAGGCGAGTGTTCATATTCTTTTATAAAATGCTGCTAAATCTTCATTTGGAATACTGCGTGCAGTCCTGGTCTTCTATGCTCAAGGAAGAGAAACTTAATTTGGAACAGATGCAGTTCTCAGAAAGGCTCCTGGGATGGGTGAGAGATTGGAGTATCTGTCCTTAGGTGGAGATAACAAAGGAGATTGATTTAGTCTAGGCAAACCAAGGCTTAGGGGAGATATGATTCCTCTTTATAAATGAATTCAGAGGATAAATGTCAAAGAGGGATAGTATCTGTTAAAGGACACAGATCGCTTACATTTGTAACGGAAACCAAACCATTCAAAGACTAAGGTTCTGACGTGGTCTTCCAGATAGAATTGTGCAAGCCAGGAACCTAAACTATTTAAAAATGGAACTTCAAAAATCGCATAATTAGAATAGATTTCCTGGAGACGATAAATTACGTCCGTGCTACGAGGCTCTGTGTGTCCGTACATTGGCTTGTGCAAGGGATTTTGAATGGGAAGACAATGGATTGTGCCCTATTTCCCTTGCTTGAATCTCATTCTTCAGGGCTTTTACTGGTCACCTACAGCACCTAGAGAAATAGTTCTTCTCCCTGATGGGTGGTTGTTCCTAGAACCTAGAACCCTGTAAGTACTGACCACTGACAGGGGCTGAGGCAAAGTGCAGGCACCTTCCTAGAGACAAGAAATCCCCCTCTCTAAATGCTCATGCTTGAACTGATCAAACTTACTTTAGGATCATGAAAGAATTGCCATCCACATGAGACAGGGAAGTTTTTAAGGATCCTTTATGAGGATCCTCTATGTTTTTTAAGATTCTGCCAATTCAGAGATTGACTTGACATTGATGCTCTCAGTTTCTGATTGTCTCTGTAGCACGGGATTGTTTTGAATCTCTTGATTCGTGTGTGAAATGCACAAGGAAGTACTGGGAAGTGTTTGGGGAGTGTGAAGGAGATGTTCTGTCGTCCCTTCTAAACTGGACACAGATGTTGCTTATCGTCATCAAGGGACTGGGCTGGCAGATCCAGCGCTGTGGGCCTGAATTCCACACCAACGAAGGGCATGGTACCCCAGCGAGAAGAGCAGAACATCGCTGTTGATTGTAGTAAGACCAGCCCATGGTCTGCTCTTTGCCAGACAAGTCCCTAGTGATGAGATAAATGTTAAAGAAATTCCTTCACCCTAGGTTTCCCACAGCAGAGTTCCAGGCACTGGATTTTATAAAAATAATTTATTCAGATGGTACAGCAGAAAAACTGCTTGGGATGGGTGTCTCTGGAGAGGGACCGCTCTCGTTTGTCTACCTGCGCCTTTTAAAGGCCTTGAAATCTAGTCCATGGACCTGTTCACACGACACACACGTGACTGCTTATCCAATCGGGTTCTGGTGGTTACTGCTGCTGCTTCTTGATTGGCTCGGTACTTCTCCCCACGAGGGAGAACTGTTTGTCTTCTGCTGTTGTCTTTGTCGTCTGCTGTCCTTCGATAAGACAGCTTCAAAGATTTAACCTCCGTTTCGGTGCCTTTTCGTTATGACTAAGCACAAGTTCGGTATCATTTTGGTTATTGTTTGTGGCCCCAGGCCACAATACTCCAGTCGCTCTGGCTCGGTACTTCTCCCCACGAGGGAGAACTGTTTGTCTTCTGCTGTTGTCTTTGTCGTCTGCTGTCCTTCGATAAGACAGCTTCAAAGATTTAACCTCCGTTTCGGTGCCTTTTCGTTATGACTAAGCACAAGTTCGGTATCATTTTGGTTATTGTTTGTGGCCCCAGGCCACAATACTCCAGTCGCTCACGCTAAGCTAAGCAAAACAAGTTTCAATTCAACCTAATTTTAGGCAATCACACAATTAATTCTAATATTCTTAAGCCACATTAGTAAATATGACGTCAAACCAGGAATTCACGTCCGAGAGTGAGGACAGCAGGGCACCTAACCAGGCACAGGCAGATAGACCCACAGAGTAGCTCTGGAAGGAGCAAGGGCTGAGCTTAAATGCAGTGGGGGAGAGAGGTCCCCTGCAAGGCTTTGCCAGACGGGTCTGAGCCCAGGCTGTGCCTGTGCCGTATCAGAGCTGACTTCCAGCACAGGCAGCCCAGCCCCTGGGAGGGGAGGAAGAGGATGCAGCATCTGTGGTGCATTGAGGTCCTGGGAGTATGGTGGGAACAACAGGTTTATTGTGCTGCTCCAGGTTTGGCTGATTGCCCAGAGACCTGTAAAGCATTTTCTCCCTCTCCAATAAACATCTTGTCCCCATTTTTATGCTTTTACCATTGATTCTAGTTTTATTAGGCGTTGAGTTTGGGGGTTGGTGTTTTGTTTGGGGTGTGGGGAGGTGCATCCTTGTTCAGCAGCCTCAGCCTTTGTGAGTGACCCCCGTCAGCCAACACAGGCCTTTTCCCCATCTTTCCACCCAGAGGGAGTTCCAGGTACCCCCTTCTCAGGATTTTGGATCTAGAGATTTCTACTGTTACTGACCTATCACTTTAGCCCCAGGTTAGCTTGGCCAGCTGGTCCTTCCTCTTCCTCTTCCATTGTCTGCGGTGTCTGGCAGCTCTCACACCTTGCTGGTTAACCCTGCCCAGGGCTGGCATTCTGCAGGCGTGCCTTAGTTAATGGGTGTTACTGAAGGTGATGCGCCTCATACTGATACAAAATTATGACATTCTTTTCATTTGATATCACTGCTCTGAAAGAGGCAGCAGTCTTTTCTTATTGGATGATAAAACTCTTGTGTCATCATTTAATCCCTGTGTGTAGGTGATTTTGGTTTACATTTTTGAGCTGCAGGAATAAAAGGGAGGGGGAAAAGAAAGAATGACTGTACCTGTTGTAGCGACAGTTCTACGCATGTTTGGTGCTCTGGGCATGTCTGTATTTCTGCTGCCGGGGTAAAGCGGTGGCGAGACAGCTCATTCTGCAGAGCTGCTGGTGATCAGTTAACAGAGCACAGGGGCGTCTGTACACAAAGTCTTCATCCCAGCTGCTGCGGTGTGGCAACCCGCTCTGGTAAACCTCATGCTGCTTATCCATTGTAGTTCTTTTTTACAGTCACAGGCAATAACTGATTCAGCTATGTCAGACAGGCCTCTTGAGGGGTGTTAATAGTTAACAAATTAGTAATTAATTGCACACCACAGAGCTCTGTTTGCACAGACGTTGTGGCTTGTGGCTGAAGAGGGACTCTGGAAACCTGAGTTCACTCTGCCACATGCTTCCTGCCTGCTCTTGAGAGACTCACGGAATTACCATGGCCGTGATTCAGGAAAGTATTTGAGTGAGTACTGAGTAATAGAGTCAAGCATGTGGTCAAGGACTTTCTTGAATTAGGACTTTTGGAAGCAGGATGATGGACCGCTCTCTCCTCCTTGTTTTTCTTTGGTCTGCAAGTTACTTAGGGCTCAGCCCATAACCCATCCAAAGTCTCTCCATTTGCTCCAGTAAGCTCCAAGTCAGGCCTTTAGAACGAGGTCCCTGCTTTACAGGTCTCTGCCCACTCAACCAAACCTGGAGCAGCACCTAACAGAACGGGGCCCTGATTCCAGCTGGGTCCTAGGATGTGAGGACATCTGTTCGGTGGATAAGGAATTGGTTGGATAGTCATACTCAGCCCCACAGAGACATGGAGCTGCTGGAGCGGGGCCAGAGGAGCCCCAGCAGTGACCCGAGGGTGGAACCCTCTGCTGGGGTGAGAGGGGAGAGACCTGGGGGGGTTCAGCCTGGAGCAGAGAAGGCTGCGGGGAGACCTTAGTGCAGCCTGTCAGTGCTGCAAGGGGATGTCAGAGAGCTGGGGAGG
>NW_010431851.1:21806-23927 GCF_000710305.1 Buceros rhinoceros silvestris
AGCTGCGAAGGAAGTCGGAGTGGCCAGTGTGGGGGAAAGGGGCATTAGGTGCTGCTAAAGGGGTGTGTGTCCAGTTCCTGGCAGAATCACAGGGCCACAAAACTGACCCAAGGTGGAACCCTCTGCTGGGAGGAGAGGGGAGAGAGCTGGGGGTGTTCAGTCTGGAGAGGAGAAGGCTCTGGGGAGACCTTAGTGCAACCTGTCAGTACTGCAAGGGGATGATAAGAATAATGGTGACAATCTTTTCAGCAGGGGCTGTTGGGACAGGACAAGGGATGATGGTTAAACTGACAGAGGGAGATTGAGACCAGAGAGAAGGGAGAAATTTTTCTCGATGAGCATGGTGAGCCCCTGGCCCAAGTTGTCCCGAGAGGTGGCAGAAACCCTGGCCCCGTGGCAGGTCAGGTTGGCCCTCTCGATGAGCATGGTGAGCCCCTGGCCCAAGTTGTCCCGAGAGGTGGCAGAAACCCTGGCCCCGTGGCAGGTCAGGTTGGCCCTTGGGGCTCTGAGCCCCCTGCTCTGGGTGCAGATGTCCCTGCTCCCTGCAGGGGGGCTTGAAGGTCTGTTCCCAGCCAAACCTCTCTACGATTTTATGAGCTGTACAGGGAATTTGCAAAACCCAGTCGCCATCCTATAAGCATACCCCCAAAATAATGCTTTCATAACTCTTCATTATAGTGTGGATATTTTCCATTCACTGTTACCCACTTCAGAGACCAAATGTGACTCATTATTAAATTACTTCAATCTGTGCTGATGTAGAAGCACCCCTGACACGTCCCTTTGTGAGCCATTTCTTCAGAGTAATTGCATTAGTAATAGCCGATTACACAGCAATCTTCTGTTCCTGCAAAATTAAGGTAATTACTGTAGCTAGAAACACATCCCCCTGTATTCTGTCCCAGCAAGGAGGCTGGTAAAAAGCGATGTAATACTTCAATTCTTTGTAACAAGAGAAACATTAAGGTATAATTATACTATTTATGTGGTGCAGGAGAAGTTTTCAAATCTGAAAAGAGCGTGGAAACAAAATCATGGTTTCAAGCTAAAACTTCCCGGTCCATAAAGGGGAAAAAAGGATATTTGGTGTTTAGGTTCCTTAACAAGTATGTAGGAAATGTATTGGGAATATGTGCATGAGTTCACGTTCTGTGCTTTGGAAGTAGCCGATGTCTGTCTTTGAAGTGGATTTATTATGCAAAAGGCACATTTTTCTTTGAACCAGGTTGTCCAGAGGAGCTGCTGTGGATTTATTTCTATACTGAAGTAAACAGGTATTAATTTGTTGGCGCGGCAAACCTCTGAATACTAGAGTCAGCTTCTAATTACTCTACATGCTATATAATTTAATGTGTGTTTTAATTTTCACCTTCTTTGTGTCTGTGAGGGAAACCTGACGTGTCACATTTTCTTTAATGCAATATTAGATGTTCGATATGCAGCTGAGAGGACAGAGAAGCCGTTGGTGGTGAGCGCAGGGAATTCAGTCCTAGACAGGCTGGAAGGGGCGCTGGAAGGGGCACTCAAGGCCAGTCTCTCCACGGGCATTCTGCAGGTCAAAATTCCTAAGCAGAGTGTGCCACTAGGTCATTTGAGAGTGGCAGGTTGTGTGTGGGTGTTGGTTGGTGAAAGTCTGAGCATGATAAAAGTATTCCTTGCAGGTTTTGCTTGCTGCTGCATTAACGGGCCGTGTTGAATTGCTGAGGGCAAGCTGGTGGCCCTGGGGTAGTAAAGAAATGTTAGCTTGTGGGATATTTCTTGCAATATATGATAGGCAAAACTGCTAAGAATAACATGGTGCTCCAAATTGTTTTGATTACAAAGGTAAAGCCCAGCAAACAAATATGGATTTTTCAATTAACGTAGCAAAATGGGAGAAAGTCAAGCATTAGGTTAAGGCAAACTCGTTTGACGCAAGGATCTCAGCAACTTTTGTGTGTAGCTGTATGTTTACGGGGAACAAAGTGGCTCCTTTACAGTGTCTAGAAATGGGAAATCTGATGGGATCAGAGTAACATCTTTAAAAACACGGGTTTTGCAAGAAAAGAAATTATGGAAGAGAACACTGTATTTTTCTGTTAGGTACCCACAGGACTGGGGACAATGGAAAGCAGCTTCAGC
>NW_010431851.1:24030-34588 GCF_000710305.1 Buceros rhinoceros silvestris
TCACATTGACAGTTATTTCACATGTTCTTTTAATGAACCCAGCCTCGTTTTATTGCATCTCATTTCTCTTGTGTCCTGTTACGAAGCCTATTAAGATGTACATGCTGTCAAAAGCAGTATCAGAGAGCCCTCGGGAGAGGCTCCGACTGCAGCGAGTCTGGTAACAACAATCATCGCTAGGGGAGATGGCGGCGGGTCTGCTGCGATTTGGAAGGTGTCAATGCTAGTGCAGATGTGAATAGGGGAAAGGTGATACACATGATACACAGTCAGAGACCAGTAACAACATCTGGATTGTTACTGGAGCTGGGTGAGCTCCCCTGGCGGGAGGAACTAGAAGAGTAGCCACGAAAACCTCAGTATTTCTGTGTTTTGCGGTTTGTGTTTAATCCCGTGGAAGGCAGCGCTGCTCCTCTGTCTCTGGGAGCGAGTTTGTGCTGTTGATCATTTCTGTCGGCTGTTGCAGCCACAGCAGTGCTTAAATAACAGAGTGCAGAAAAACTAGGAGCTAAAGTCGTACTGAAGCAGCAAGAGAAGAGCTCCCAGCGGAAAGGACAGCCCAGCTCGCTGGACTGGATGGGAACACGGGAGGAAACATGTTCTTCTGAGATGTGTTTTGTCAGACTGGGAAGTTTTGAAGTTTCAAGCAACTTTTCAGTTTAGAGCCGTAAGTACCAGACTGTGTGTTGCTTCACAGACCTGGAGACCCAGAGAAACCCTGTTTTGCTGTTTTCTGATTATGCACTTACTAAGTACTGAGGAAATTTGAGACAGGCAAGTGTAGAGAGAACAGTCGTCCTCACCGGCAGTGAGGATGTGGCTTTTTTCTTTTCCTTCAGTAGAAATGAGCAGGCATTTGCTGGGGTTTTTTTGGGGGGTGTGTTTTGTTTGGTTTGGTTTGGTCGATTTGTTTTGTTTTGGGGTTGGGGTTTTTTGGTCACTTCTATGTTTTAACATTTTTGCTTCGTTTAAGACAGGATTTTCTTGGAACTTCACATTGTTTCATTGGGAATCTGTCTCATAGAATCACTTCCATGAGTTTTACAACACACAAACCCCTTTTCTCTGCTTCCCAGGGGATATGAGAACAGGTAACAGCTGTGTTCTTTGTTTTCCTTTCACAAGAGCCGTGGAGCATGGAAAAACCATCTTCCTTGGGAGCTGGCCCTGTGGTTAGAGCTGCCAGTGGGGTTTTCGTAGCCGAACGGTCCACCTTGAGTATGTTCTTTTCCGCACGATAGTACTGGGATGGGCAGCAGGGAAAGACCGTCCTGGCAGGGGCAGGGGCAGGGGCAGGACTGCCCAGTCGGTGAGATCAGTGGACGCCTTTCCCCGGCCATCGGTCAGGTAGGGAAGGCAGTGGCCTTGTACATGGACCTGCCTGCACCCTCCTTTGTGCCTTCACACCTCGCTCACACATCGCTCTGTTGCCGTGAGTGATAAAATCTTGTATTTGTGCAGTGTCATTCACTGGTTCCTTTAGCTCTACTACAAGAAATGGTGAAAAATCAAGTCCACTAACTTTTCCTGCTTCGCTAGAGCGTAGAAGGTAGAGCAGGTATATGGTAAAAGTAGCCACAAGCTTCACTGGGGGTGACACTGTGCATCAAGGCACTCTTTGGTATTTATCAGGAAACAAGAGCAGGCTACGCAATGATTCTTTCAACTATAGACTATGTAGAAGTGGTGAAAAGTATCACAGTGTATTGCAATTAATAATATATTAAACTCGGATTAGGGCACCTGGATTTCACTCTTATTCCTGTACGTTACCATCGTGCCTAGGACGCTTGTGACGGTCCAGGGCTACGACCCTCGTCAATGGCAGGAACTCCATCAAAATTCCATCCTGGTAGATTAAAAACTAAACGAAACAGAGATGATTAAAGAACACTGTAAACCAGAGTCAGCACTGCGGCAGAGCAACGAAAGGATGTCACAGAGCGAGCAGAGCTCAGGGCGCTGTTTGAGACTTCAGTCATCTTCACGCCGAACACAGGCTACAGCTGTCTGCAAGACATATAAACAATTTGATCTGGTTTATGGCAGAGAGTGTCGCAGCTGTCCTGTGTCAGTACGATGGGTGAGCAGCCAAGGCAGCTTTTCAGTGGGTAATTAACAACATTTAACATTCGCACAGAAATGAAGCAGCTTGCTGGTGAGATGCTGTTATTTTTTGTAGATCTTATGCAAGAATCCAGCATGTTTTTCAGGAATGTTCAAGAAACTGGCAACAACAATATCCGTTGATGATTTTCTAAATTAATACATTTCCCTTAAAATAATATATATATATATATGATTTTTTTCTGGTGCTTTTAAGCACTGAAAGTATTTTTTTTCTTGTGACCGCTAAGATTATACAAGTTTAGTAACTTGGATTATTAAAGGATGAAATTCTCACATTGTCATATGACCTGAGGACCCAGAACTTCAAAGAGAACTCTAGAGATGACAAAACCAATGGCAGCAACCTGAAGATTTGTAAAAACTGGTGTTCCCTCAAGATACAGCAATACAATTCCAAAGAGTGACGAGTTTTTCAGAATGCAACGGTTGATCACGCTTTACTTTACCCTTGCACTTGGCGAGTGACATAACCAGCAGCCTTGAATCAAAGGAATCAAATCTCCCAACCTTGTTAGGAGAGGGAAATACAGCTGGTGTGAAAGCGATGGGTGGGTTCTCCCTCAGAGGAGAGGCAGTAACTGTGGTCATGAGCTCGCTCAGTGACGGTTAATTAATTTCTCCTCTCTTTGGCTGAGTTTCACTAGCAACTAGGATGAAACCTGACAGCCAGGAGCAGAGTTGACTCTAGATGGTTCTTTACTTACATGTAAAAAGTCACAGTAGTACCTGAGTCTGCCAGTCTCTTTTACCAGTAACTCTGATTGTGATTGGCTCAGTTCGCTCTTGATGAGTGTCGGGTTGTCCTTCACTCAACTCTTCTAGCACAGCCTCGGGGGTCAGTATCCTTGTGTGATCTGAACCACAGAAAAATGACTCTCCAGAAGCCTTTCCCTCCTTTAGGTCCACCAGGGATTTGGATGCCCAGGGTCTGATATCCTGCATTTCAGGTCTGAGGCCTCTCAGGGTGAGAGCGTACTCGTTCCAGGGTGGGTAAACCAAATTCACCAGGGTGTCCTTCACGCAATGGGCTGTGGTGAGCAGGCAGACAGGGTGGCCTTTATCTCTGCCCCTTTATCTCATGTTCAGTTATGACCCGTGTGCTGTTTCCATCCTGCAGTCTCATCATGTTTTAATTGCTAAATTAGAGGATTTATTACACCTCAAGACACAGCCACGAAAGGTTGGACCTCAACAGTAAAGCTGAAGCCTGGTATCTTTGCTCTATCGTTTCCTGGCGTGGGCTGCAATCTTGCAGCTTCCAGTCGCAAGGATCCTCTGTCAGAGTCTTTAGACTCTGTGCTGCGGTTGCCTTTTCTGAGATCTATTTACGACAGCAGAGGCTGTGATTCTTCACAGTCGGTGAGTCCTGCTTGGTTTGCAGACATCCAGCAGCCCACTGCAATCAGTGGTGTGTTCTTTTACTTAGCTCTGTACGCTCTAGTCATTCCCTTTTGAAACCTATCCCCATTCCCAAACCTCCTGCAGATCAGCGCTTGCAGAGAGTGGTGTGTGCAGACTGGCTCCCTGAAGCTGGAGCCTTTTAGTGCAAGCGCTCAGCTCCAACATTTTGTCATTGTCTGTGTGGTCAGTCACAGAATTACGGAGGACGAGTGCCAGAGGTAGCACTGTCATAAAAAGCTGTGCCTAAAGCCAGAGCTTCTCTGCCCACCCGAATCTCCAGCCCCCCGCTCTGCTGCGGATGGGCTCTCCTGCTCGGGTGCAGCCGGGGCTGTTGGCTGTGCTCCCCGTGTTTTCAGGAAGAGGGGAGCCTCGGAGCTGCTCGGCTGGGTTGGCACAGTAGTTCCTAGGGTGCGCTTTGGCTCCAAGTAGCATTGGTTGCATGGAGCTGGCTGAGTCGGGAGAAACACAGACGCGGAAAGCAGCCCCATGTTTTCACTTCCCTTCCCAGGCAACGCTCACTGATCACCCCGGAGGGCTGTGACTGCTCTCTGCTGTCTATTACACTTTTTTTTCTTAATGAAATAAAAATACAATTTTAGTGTTGGAATTTCTCTGCTGAAATCTTGTTTCAGCATAGTCCTGGGAGTTGTATAACCCTGAGCAATTATTTCTTCCCTTATGGCATCTGTGACAGTGACCCCCAAAGATCTACATATGGTATTTTCCACTGACCTGCCTCCAAGGCCATACTGGCATTTACAGCTCCAGGCTGTTGCAAGCCACTGCAACATTAACAATGATGACAGCCACTTAGGGTGACACTTTTCAAATCCATAAAGAGTAATTTGTATTTTCTCTAAGTAATTTCTTTTATTTAAGCTGGTGCTCTGACTAGCAAGATACTATAGCTCCCTCAAACAACTAAAATAAATATTCTCATGCAGCCGCTTGATGACAGGTTTTCAAGAAGGCTCCTTTGCAGTGTGAGATCTGCACTGACAGACAGATGTACTTTGGCAGCTGCCCTGTTACTTCTTGACAGGAGTGTTTTCCAAAGGGGTCTAGAGTGCAATCTTCCCTATTCGGGGTGTCAAACTGATGAGTGCCTTTCTCCATTATTTCTCACTGAAATATTGGTAAAGCATCCAGCCAAATGCTGTGCCGGACTCCTGTGGGTTCTGTCCCCTGACCTTACTCCAGTGATGGTTTCGGATTCTGTCATGCTAATACAAGGACACGTAACCGTCTACAGTGGGTGCGTCTCCCCCAGCCACTGCACCTCTCTGCAGCCAGCGCACAGTCACCAGCTGCCTCTAAAGGCGCTTCGGTTCGTTGTGTTGCAGTTCCAGAGGAATCAGGCATTTATACGGATTTAATCCGGTTCTGTTAAACACACTTGTGCGTGTTCGTGTAGAGCAGTGTTACCACCTTGTGGCCGTTCAGGCCGTGTCTCACTGCTCTCAGAAGAACAGCACACGCGTGTACCGCGGTCTCAAACTGGAGCCTCCTCTGCTTCACAGCTGCCCTCTGTTCTCACCTGCATGCACAACCGCTGGAGAACTAAAGCATTAAGAGCAAACAATCCTGACGTGTTCTGTGTATTATTTTGAAAACAAAATCATTCTTTAAAAGAAAACAAACCAACAAACCAAACCAAACCAAACCAAACAAACAAAAAACCCCAAACCAAACAACAACCCCCACCCCGGGCCAAAAAGAAAACAAAACAACCCAGCCATAAACCTCTATCCTGCAAATACCTGACCCTTTTCTTCTGGAAATTCTTCCCACATTTCCCTCAAAGCTTAGCAAGTTGTGGTTGTTTACCTTCAGGAAAAGAATCCAAAAGCGTTGTGAAGGAGGGAGGGCACAGCAACAGCCTTGAAACATCCTCGTTTAGCAACAGCAAAGGGAAAAATTATTTCCATGTCCATGGTCAATAAAACAAGAGCTTGGTAGAAAAGGCAGGAAGAAAGTTTCAGTTCTATCCCAGGAAACACTTTCCGATAGGACAGGGCAGTGAAGCACTCACTGACTGGTTTGTTGGAGGGATGGTGGAGACTTTAACACTGGAGATCTTCAACGCCAGCACTCTGCAGTTATGGTTTATGAGCAGCTGATCTTGCCACGAACCAGAGAAAAGTTTAGATGACCTCTTGCATTTCTTTCCTGTCCGACAAGCTGAAGAATTATTGGACTCACGGGTGGGAAAAGAAGCCCCTCTGTGAGGAATTCCTGGAATTTCCTTGGTAGATTTGTTGGGTCACTTATTTATTTACTTTAGGAAAGAGTACGATGACAATGCTTTCTTGTCATGTAAGCACTGACTTTTGTCTAGACAAACTTAGATTTCTTCTGTCTTCTTTCTTTTATAAAGCTACAGCTACAAAGCTATGAGGAAGAGTTACCGGAGGCTGTCTTCTTGTTTGGGCTAGAGCCATAGGAATCACCTCGACACAACTTTAGTAGCTGTGTTATGGGTCTCTCTCCAACACCAGCATCAGTTTTCATGATTTCTCCTTTGCTCACTTGAAAAAGAAATTGTCAGCCCCAAAGGCCAGCAGAAAATTAAGTCCCCGCTGAAATACACTTAATTCCAAATTCTGCAGTTTAAAGACTATATGTAGCTTTGTCATTAAAAAAAATATCCAGACACCACCCTGGCAGCACCGAGTAGCCTCCAGTTCCAGCTGTAGTGGCTTGCCTCTGTTGAGCACAAAAACCCAGAGACAAATAATCCAGTAAGCGATGGGGCTGCTCTTACATTACCTCTTAACGCTGTTTTTGCAGCCGGTATAAATCCATGGTTTCTTCCCAGAAATCAACAAATGGTTTCAGTTTGTGCTGTTCCAGCCTTCGGCGCGCTGCCTCGGCAGCGGTGTGCTGCCCGGCGAGCGGGGCAGGAGACCTGCCTGGCTGAGCAGGGGTCCTCCTCTAGAACATAGGTGGGACAGGAAAGTGCGTGGACATTAGAGGCAAGGACAGGTGACACGGGAGGACTAGAAGATGCTCTTTTGCCGCTGTAGGGAGAAAATTTGTGTGGCCAAAGCCCACAAAGTTAAAGTTCAAGCTGGGCAGTACTGTGAAGGACAGCAAAAGGGCTTTTTAAGATACGTTCACGGCAAAAGGAGGAGGATCAGAGATGATGACATTGGTCTGTTACTTGATGAGGTGGGTCACCTCATAAATAGGGGTGTAGACAGAGCAGAGACTTTCAATGCTTTCTTCCCTTCTGTCTTTAACACCAATGACGGGCCCTGGCACCCCCGGAGCACTCTGATGACCGACTGTGACTGGGAGGGTGGTAAAGTCCCAGCTGATTCTGAACTTGTGTGAGACTTGCTGCTCCTGCTAGGGGTACGTAAGCCTATGGCACCCAGTGGGATTCATCCCAGGGCGCTTAAAGAGCTGGCTGATGTCGTTTTGTAAATTGTCTTGGGAAACTAGAGAGGTTCCACTCAAATTGAAGCTGGAAAATGTTGTCTCAATTTTCAAGGGGGTAAGAAGGAAGACCCTGGTAATTACAGACCCATCAGTCTCAGTTCAGTGCCCAGTGAAATTATGGAGACAGTCATTCTGGGAGATACTGAAAAACAATTGAAAGACAATGTATTCACTGGTCACAGCCAACACAGGTTCACGAGGGAAACATCCTGTTTGAAATCACTTAATTTCCTTTTATGACAAGGTCACCCATCTAGTTGGCCAAGGGAAGCCAATAGATGCGGGGGGTTTTAATTTTAGCAAAGATTTTGGTAACTGTTTCTCACAGTTAAAAATATCCAGCATACAGCTAGACAAATCCGTAGTACATTGGGTGAACGGGAGTTACAACAAATGAGATCACACGGGGCTGGCAGCCAGCCACCAGCGGCGCACCCCAGGGCTCAGCTTGAGGTCCACCGCTCCTCATGTTTTTATAAAGGATCTGGAGGCAGGAGTTGAATGTGCATTAAGGAAGTTTGCTGATGATACTAAATTAGGAGAAGCTGTGGACAACTTCAAGGGTAGAGAGGCCGTACAGAGAGATCTGGACAGACTAGAGGCATGGGCAATCCCCAGCCATACGAAATTTAAGATCAAGTGCCGGATTCTGCACCTGGGACAGAGTAATCCTGGTTACATGTACAACCCGGGGGTTGAGGGGATGGAGAGCAGCCCTGCAGAGGGCAAAACTTACCAGAAGCAGCTGAGGTCGCTTGGTTTGTTCAGCTCAGAGAAGAGAAGGCTTGAGGGGTGCCCTCATCGCAGTCTACAAGCTTCCCTCAGAGGGGCAGCAGAGTGGGAGGTGCTGATCTCCTCTCTCTGGTGACCAGTGATAGGACACGAGGAAGTGGAATTGAAGCCGTGTTATGGGAGGTTCAGACTGGACGTTAGGAAAAAGTTCTTCACTGAGGGGGTGGAACAGACTACCCAGGGAAGTGGTCAGGACACCAAGCCTGTCCGAGTTCAACAACCGTCTACACAATGCTCTTAGTCATATGGTTTAGTTTTAGACAGTCCCGTGATGAGCAGGGAGTTGGACTTGATGAGTCTTATGGGTCCCTTGCAACTCAAGATATTCTACGATTCTATAATTCTATTCTACCAAACTCTTTTACAATTAGTATTTCCAAATCTAGAAAGCCCCCCAAACCCATTCAGTGACCAAAACGTTTAAAGCTCTGAACACTGCACCGCTATTGATACGTGTGAGCAACCCCTGGCTGAATTAGAACCCTAACTGCTCATATTGCTTGAGGGCTGGCACAGCCGAGCGGAAAATGATCCCAGGAAAACAGGGTACATGTCCCCTCTGATCGTGATTTTGCTGGGAAGTGGCACTAGGGAGCTCAGAAGGGAAGTGCCGTGACACCGTGAGGTGACGAAGGGTTCACACATACACACAGGGCTGTGCATACAGGGCTTACCGGCTTCTGCTTCTGTCAGAACACGACGGTATATTCAGTGCCCATTTTTAAACTTACCTTTTCCTGTTCTAAAGGAATGTTTTTCTGCTGCATGCCACGGTTTTAAGTTTTTATGTGATTTTAGTATTCAGAACACGACGGTATATTCAGTGCCCATTTTTAAACTTACCTTTTCCTGTTCTAAAGGAATGTTTTTCTGCTGCATGCCACGGTTTTAAGTTTTTATGTGATTTTAGTATTATTAATTCTGAACTGAATTGGAGATTGCCTAGCGTAAGGGTACAGTTTTCAGACAGAGATGCAAGTCCCAATTTCTAGCACAATTTTAAGCATTATGGTGCCAAAATCACATAATATTTGAGAGGAAATTTGGGTGATGTCAGCATCATAGACTCATGTCGGTCAAGCCTCTGCTGGGTTCCAGCTGCAGGGGCCCAGGCACGGTCCTGTACAGTGCTCACCTGACCGGCTGCATGTGCCCCGGTGGGGTGCTCTGCATTGGCTAAGCAAAAGGTATGGCCCGTCTTACACGTGGGCCCAGAGCTTGTAACCACCACCTTGCTCCACATCTAGAATTTTTTGGTCCTTGAGATGGTGGCGAGATCATTTTATTTGCTGTCTATCGTCATGTTTGTTCTTAGATACGTGTAAACCAACAATAAGAAAGACCAGCTTTTGTTAGTGGTGTTCTCCAGGCTTTCACCTATAAACGGTCAGGGTTTAAAACGTATTATAGCATCGTAAGATTTGGATTAGTATCAAGTTGAATTTATGTGTGCACCAGTTCTTGCTTTAATAATGGTTCAGATTGCATATAGATGATTAAAATTTCCAAGCTGGTTGGTAGTTCAACCCCTGACCTTCTTGCATACTCCCATAAATCCAGTCAAGTGTGTTTCTGCATCTCAAAGTGAATTAATGCCTCAGAAAAACCTGTCCTTAAATCGCTTTTGAAAGTAGGGAAATAGAGCCCTTCGCTGCTCTGATGCTTCTGAGAAAATACGCCTCAAGCCTGTGGTTCTGCTCTGAATTCACAAAAGATGTAGTAAAAAGGCTTTTTAGATTTTCCTCCCCCTTTGATTCTGGCGGAGGTGAAGACTCATGCATATGCGTAATCCCCACCACAGATCATCTGCGTCCCCTCACCCCGCCAGGAACATCCCATTTGTCAGCACAGTCACAAATGTGATTGGTAATCACTGTGGTTTATGCCAACGGATAGCTGGAGCGGGGAGAAGAACACCAAAATAATGATCAACACCACAAAACTGTAACGTTTAATCAAACCGAGTCTTGCAAACAGATGTTTGAGCACTGTGGCGAGAGGTAAAACACTGACTATAATGTGCACGGAAAGAGGAATTTAAACACAAATGGACCGAAAGACAGAGGAGAAAAGCAAATATTTAGGGAAGAAAAGTATTATATAATTTGAACTGCATAAAATTAATTAAAATTTCAGAGCTATGAGGAAGTTTCTAAATAATACCCAGATGCACTATCACTTCTCCAATCAGTAGATGGTTCTGAAGGCCCAAGGCGACAGAAGGAAGTAATGAACAGTTTTCTTTGCAGCAGGAAGGAAGGAGCGGTATTGTTTATGAGATGAGGGTGTCTACAGCTTTTATTTCTGAAATTATACTCAGCATAAGATCTTCAGAGATGCCTTTGAATTATATTTTCTTTAACCGTTGCTCTACTGAATAAGGCCGGATCTTAACTGACATAAAACAACCCACTTTCCAGCTCGTCAGGACGGCTGTGCTAAGTTTCACGGGTCGGAGTTTGGCCCTCAGATGTCGTCTCTGAAGGGCTGTAGGTCTGAACAGTGACTCAGTAGGTACTGAGCGTGAAAACCAAGGTGGCACAATTTGCAAAAGCGTGTTTTGAGAAGTGGTGCAGAACTGTACTGTTGTCTGTAAAAATGTGGGATTTTTTTTCCCCTGTCTGCCCCCGCAGGTTCTTGGAGTCTCAGGGCCTGGATTCGTGCGGCCCCGTCGGAGGGAGCACACCAGAATGGCTGTTTCCAGAGGATGCTCTGGGTGCAGGGCAGCCAGCAGGGAGCGGGCGCTGAGCCGGAGCTGCGCCGGGCAGCACCGCCCGCCGCAGGTCAGTGC
>NW_010431851.1:34720-45818 GCF_000710305.1 Buceros rhinoceros silvestris
GGGCAGCACCGCCCGCCGTAGGTCAGTGCCCACCGCGCGGGAGCCCCCAGTGACCCGGCACAGGCGTCTGAGCTGCAGAAGAGGTGCGTGAAGTCCTCACGCACATCTACGCAGAGCAGGGCTCAACGGCTGCAGAGGACAGCAGTGTGGAACCCACCGGGAAGCCCGGGATTCCTCCAGCCGCTGCCTGCTGGCTGAGGAGGTCAGGGGGAAGACTGCTGGCGGAGCGGGGGGAGCGGGCTGTGACTCCCCTGCGCTGACATCTGGATCAGCATCCAGCGCAGAACACTCCTTCTGCCAACACCACCCAGCAACGCCGGGCCAGGCACACGGGCAGAGCCTCGGCTTTAAATGCTGCCGAGAAACCCCCCTCTAATAGCGATAACTGTAAATAATGGTCGTAATGGCCATGAGTCAGAGCAGTCACTTTCTGGTAGGATGATTCTTAACGAAATAGAAACATCTCAAGCAAACATGGTCTCATGGAGCTCCTGAAGGGGGAGTTAGAGAAGCAATCCATTGCGAACGAATCCCTGAAGCGTTCGTGAGCAAGGGATAAACCGTCAACATTTATGTTGGAAATGGCACTAAAGGCAAAACCCCAAAACAAAAAAATATTGCAAACTGGATAGTAACATTTTATCCTGACTTGAGATAGATCGTATTTGTGTATTTTCCCCTCAGACAGACCTTCCTTATGAGATACATTTCTGCCAGCACCCAGAAAGACTCCGTGATTTAGATGTACTTAATTAGTGGGAAGTCTGTGGAGATAAATTCGATTAGAAATGCCACAGATGAAGGAACATACACAAGTTGAATCTCAGAGGAACTTGTATTTGGGAACCATGTAGTGCCTTACAAGCAAGGAGATAAAATGATTCTCATCTCCAGCTCAGCTCTGGCTTCTTGAGGCTCGTTTCCGGGAGGTGCTGAGTATTGCACGTGACTTGACAAGTACCCTCTGCTCTGAGGTATTAAAAACCTCGGTGACTGATATTTGTCCACCGGCTGCTGGATCGGAGCAGCAGAGCCATCTGTGAGCTGCCGAGTTCTGTGGCTGGTCCATGTCACCACGCTCAGTCCTCACAAAATTAATCATCAGAATTATTATTTGCATTTATTTATAAATAAATGTGAGAACACAGAATAGTGGCAGAAGCACTGCACCGTGTCGATGAACTTTGTTAACTGGTGAGGAATCATTTGTTCTGCTCTCAGTTCTAAATTTTCTTTTAATCGTCACACACGCCTCAGAAATCTCCTGGACAAATTACTACGCATTTCCTGATGACTATTTCTAACTTGTCGCTTTTTTGTATCATGCATTCCGAGAATACTTCCATTGCTTTTTTTGAGAGTTGTTCACGTGTTGCTTCACCTACTCTCTCGTATCGTATCTCCTCACCTTGCCCGAGAGGCAAAGGAACAGCTGGGAGATTGTCAGAATCTTTTGTGAACTACCTGACACCAGCCCCCGGTTCGGAGGTTAGAGCCCTGGGCCGGCAAAGAGGACAGCGGCTCGCTTTTAGCTATGGTGACATTTAACCGGAGAGCAGGATCATGTCAAGCCCAGCACCAACCCCCTCAAACGTCCTCAGTATTCTGAGTCCCATCTAATTATTCTCTGCTAATTTTTCAGCCTGACCTTTCCGTGAGCAGCCAGGTGGGAAAACACGTGTCTGCCGGCAGCTGCCGGCTGCCTTCCTCAGCCGCCCGGAATGGTTTATGTCAGCTGTGCCCCCAGAAACTCCCGCTTTGATGCTCAGCTGATCTGCATTTAAAGAGCTGCGGCTGCCTGGCAGGCGAAGCGCCCTTTGAAGTCACACCGGTTGGGTTACAGCAGGCATTCATTTCGGCAGAATATTTAGCCAAAAACGTGGAATTTCTGCTCCTCTTGTATGCTCGCATCAGATGCTGTGCAGGTGAGGAAGCCCTGCGTGACTAACCCCTGGACTACGGGCCGGGTTCGAAGGGTTGGTTTATAGCTCCATGCACCGTGTCCATAACGTGCTCTAAGAAACAATCCAACGAGGCTTTCAGAGGTCGTGGTTCTGTTCGGACCTTGAAGGACTGTTCTTCCGTGACTGACTGTTCCCTTTCAGAACCTGTGGCCTCTGCAATGTCCTCTGCCCGTCAGTGCCACCAGTTCACCATGAGTGATACGGACAGGGACTTCTTTTCTTCTGGGGGTGGTGTTTAGAAATGTTGCCTTATCATTTTATCAGGTAATCGCTAACTCCGGCTCGCCGGGAGAAGTGAGTTCGCTAAGCGCTTTCCCCAGGCTCGGGCGTCTCTCTCCTTACCAGTCTCAGTCTCTAGCTAAAGGCACAACCTCTTTATTCTCTCTGTGTATAAAAGTCGTTTCCTGCTCCTGAAGATATTTGCCACTTTTCTCTAAAGCTTTTCTGATTCCACAGTGCATTTGGTTTGGTTTTTGGCAACATGCTGACCACAACTGCGGCCGATGTCAAAGCTGGTGATAGCGGCGGAACGACGTGTTCTGGTTTGGTGTTGGCTACTGCCGTAGTAATTCCCAACATGCCATTTGCCTTTCTCACTGTTGCTGAGGTTTAAAACAACGTTTTTTAGAGGGCCATGCACATGAGCTCAAGCTATTTTTCCGGAGATAATTTAGACCAGCATTACGTGTATGCAAAATTAGAGTTGTTTTTATCTGTGTGCATTACTTTGCTTGCATCAGCATTTAATTTCATCTGCCGTTTTATGGTCCAATCCCTCGGCATCCTGCAGGCCTTTTAGCCATTGCCAGAGTTCTAGTTGCCAGCTGGGTAATTTCTTGTCACTGTCAAAACATTACAATGAAGTTTTAGTCGTTTTTCTAGACTTTGGCTTTTGCCTTCAGTGCAGAGATGTGTTTGATCTCACCTACACAAAACTGGGATACAATGTATGCAAATGAGGAAATTAATTAAACGAGGAGGAAATGGTTCAGGAGAGGTTTTTTTATTTTCTATTGAAACTTGTCACATCTTTTTATAGTTTCTTTGCCCTCTTTAAACTAATTACTTTCAAGATGTAGTTTAAAGGCCATCTGTTACCATGTGTTTGAGAGGCTGCTTATGGCGGTGTCGGAGAGGCAGCGATGTGAGACGTCCTTTCAATAAAATAACCGTGTTAATAAAATAGCAACGTTCCTGACATTGATCCAGAATATTGCCCCTTTGTTTTTGCAAAGCTAAGAGCAGTTGAATGCAGTAATTATTAAGAAAAAATATGTGGACTGCTTTTGGTAATGAAAGTAGAACGATCCTTTGTGTTTTTATGATATGCAAATGAGTACTTATATGAGTAAGAACTTGTGGGCCTCCCTGCTTAGGCAGTGATGTAAAGCTTCCAAGGAACCCGAGCCTGTGAGTTTTTCCATAATTCAAAAAAACATTTTAACAAGGCCATTCCACCTTTAACGGGCTGACAGTATGCTAATTTGATGTCAGTTTTCTAATTTTCTAATTTTAAACTCAGTTTCTTATCCTAATTCAAAAGAAAAGAAATTGAATGCTGAGATTCTGTTTTCCTTTGATCGCAGATTCAGCTGCTTTGCCATGGAACGACGGCTTGTTCCGTCCTGCAGATGGATACTGGTGCTCAGCAGGAGCCAATGAAAAACGCCGCTTGATTTGAGTGAGCTCTGCCTCAAGATCGTGATGGGGAACGTGGACATTACAGAGAGAATGAGAGTTTGGAATTATCGAACGACACTAATGTACAGGAGTTAAATTCCACTCTATTCCTTTTCCACATTTCTGGAAGCTCATAATTTTGCAAAATAACATCGAACTAGCACCATGTATGAGCAGCGTGCACTTTTTAATCACTTTCCAAAAAAAAAACCAAAAACCAAAAAACCAAAAAACCCCACCCAAACCAGTAACACATTGTTGAAGGGCTGCTCAAAAGCGTGTTGCATCTGATAAAAGTGTATTTGTGTACGCTGGAAAGTGACCACCGGCTGTGAGATCAGAGGCTGAGCGATGGCCCGAGGAAGAGTACGGCTAATCGATGTGGTGGAACAGCCTTGTCGGTCCGAGTTAGACACTCGGTGCCCGGCATGTGTTCTGCTACGCCAAGAGTGAGAAACAGATGATGCGATACAGTTCTGCAGAGTTTGTGTCGGCCTGTGCACTCCAGCGCAGAGCGGCATTTTGAAAGGATGGTATTGAGAGTGAACATCATCTGAACGGGAAAAACCTCCCTAAGATTCCGCATCCTCTCCAACCTTTCCTCTTCCTTGACAGGACACTGATGGCGTATGGCCCTACCGTTCTGCTCCCAGCACATCAAAGCTCTTCCGCACGTATTCAAGTGCTTCGCTGGACCCAGATTAAAGCATCTCATGATCTTGGAGTGGACGGGAGAGTCACTTCATTGAAGAATACAGATCCAGGATTCATGAAGGCATAGGAACAGGAATCCTCCACACAGGAATTGTGGGAACCTACTACCTGTAGAGAACAGGTGAATTTGTGTTGAGGGAAGGTTCGCTTTGGTCTACGGGCTCATGTGTTACAGGCAAATAACAAAAAATGTAAAATGAGCAGGAGTTTATTTCCTGTCTATGAAAATCCGCACAGGAAGCAGAGCTGCCGTGAAGCGCGGATGTACGGGCAGATCTGTGTCGTGACAAGACTCTGTGTTTGAAGTCACTGTTCTTTTTCTCCGTTAGCTGAATCACCCAATACGCAGGGTTTATGCTTTATTTTACTGTAATTTTGCAGAGTATAGATGATCTATAACATTACAATGTAAACTAGGCTTTGTATACGATGCATCGTGTGCTGGAAGGTATTTAACTTTAAAACGAAACGATGTAGTTGCTCTTTATTTTTATTTGTTCATTTACCTAAAGAAAAATTTTACTGAGGCAAAATTTTACACTATGACATCACAGGAGAGGGAAAAAAACCAACCAAACACAATACAAACAACACCCCCCCACCCAAAACAGAGGGCAGAACGCTTCTATCCGTTAACGCAAACAATTCTTCTCATCTTCAGCTCATTTGGATGCTTTGTTTACAGTTCAGTCTAAATCTACACAACAACAAAATAAAAACGCATTCTTCAAGACTGGTTTGTCTCCTCCGGTGAAGGTAGTTTGTCAAGCGCTCCCATATCTGCAAAAAGCAAAGAAAGTCGGAATTAACACGTATGAGAGTATCGTATTAACCTTAGCAACGCCCAGTGCCAGCCGCATACATCTCTATGTTCCTCTTTTCTCAACTAAAAGATGCAAATCTTTGAACTTTTCATATTCCGGTTTATAAGCTGTCGGGGTTTGCTTCTGAATGCTAATAATATCTCCCTGCTCTGACTTCACCCTTTTAGCCACAGCAGTGGCGAGGGACGATGCCGTTACGCCAGGGTTAGTAGGCCTGTGGACGTTGCTGGATGCCAGCAGCTCCGGAGTTTCAGGACTGTCCGATCACGGCTGCCACGCCGCAGCCCGCTCCGGGTGGGAAGCCTTTAAAGCGGGAGGGAGCGATTTTCAAGAGAAAGAGCTGAAGGCCATTTTTAGTTACCCCCAAGACACTTCTGAGCAGTTAAAACAGTCACTTGGACTTGCAGATCGAAATGTAAGTCAGCACGGAATAAGCACTCCCTGAATCTGACCCCCGCGAGCGGGAGTTCTCCCCCTCCTCCCAAAGGGAGGTTGATGTCTAAACCAATACAGTTACCGTAGCAATGTTTCACTGGAGCAAAACCGTTAAAGCGTCTCCACCACAATGGAGTTCTGATCTGGTGTAAGAGTTTGTACTGGGGCTGGCCGATGGATACGGTTACGGTTGAGATAACTCTGTCTTTGGAAACCTGGGAACTATCTCAAGGAAAACCCATTTTGTACGATCCGGAGATTCCTTTTTTATGAGGACAGGTAACAATAACATCTTTTCTGAATAAAAACGCCTGTTTGCCATCCCTCTCCTAAACAGGGAATTGTTACCAAGCCTCACAGTACAGCCTTTTTTTGCTCATTCGTCCCAGGGAAGTGTTTAGGGCTCCTCCTTCTTCACGAGCTACTACTGTGTCCACAGTAAATATACATGCTAACAATAATCTACTTCAAATATATATCTGAGTTATCTCAGGCCCTGAGCGCTAACCATAAAGAGGTTTTGTTTCAAATGCAAAGTTCATTCAATAAATACTGGATTGATATTTTCAGCAGTGAGAATTCTTTCACTTGGGTGGATACAAGTAATTTAGAAATCGATGCCAAAGAGGTGTAGAGGTCTAAAAAAAGAAAACTCTCTCAACCCAGCAGCAGCCAGCCTTCTTCACCTCCTGCTGTCAAAAAGTTACCGTTCTTATGCAATCAGCTGGAAGCTCCGTCTCTTGTCACGATTTTAAGACTTCATAGGATTTTTACTAGCCACATTTTGATCTGTTTGCCAGCATTCAGCTTAAGTTGATGCAGTTTCATCCTGTGAGTTTATTGCCGAATACAGGCAGAAAGGGAGATGTTTTTCTTTTGTCACTAACAACGTTTCAGAATTTCAACCACCTGTTCTTGGCATTAACCTGAGGTCTTATTTAATTTGCTACTGAATTATTTTATACTAACCGCCATGTAATTTACTTTGCTTTCCACTGTTCTAAAAGCTGGGACCAGGCAATTTTAGTAGTAGCTGTTATTATTTTCACGGTGCCCGGAGCGATGAAGGGCTGTGAGGACCCTGCCGTGGCGGCTGGCGGCTGACCTGCAGTTTGGCAGCGCTACCCACGCGCTCCACACCAGGCCTGTTCCTCAGTGCGCTCAAAGGGATTTGACAGCGCCCCCGCCCCACCAGAGATGCTGAGCCAAGTCCTGCACCCTCAGCTCTGCTGCAGACCTGTCCACGCAAGGACAGTCCTGTCCCCTCCGGGAATTTCACACCAGAGCTGCCAACGATTACAAAGGTGTTCACTAACCTTTAAGATTCAAATAAGTCAAGAACTCAATTACTGTGCGCACAATGTTTTCATCAGCCAGTGGTCTTCCAGGATTCCCTAGAAAACAAGTTGATTGTTACGTAACGTTAACGTTAGGTTCAACTGCAGGTGACGTGGCTGGGCTTATGAGTGCTGTGACAAAAAGCGGTCTGAAATCTCTCTTCCCTTAAAATCCTTAATGGAAATCTTGATTTCACAGAAGAGCAAAGCTACTTTAAGGGAGGTAATTGCAAATCTCAGATCCCAAACGGCCCTGCTTTGTACGCTGTTTCCCCACGGGAGGTGCTTTAACACGTTAATGGTCGTGTTTTTGAGTTCTGTGGCAGAAGAGAGTTATCCTGTTCTGTGTCCATCCTCTGTGTCCATTAGCTTGAGATCAAAGGGAAAGGTAAATTTAGCAAACAAACAAATCCATCACCTTTGCAAAACAGTTAAAAATTCTTTATGTCGTCTGACTTTGTTCCCTATAAGCCACTTAAGTGATAGAGAAGTGGCCCAAAATCTTGGCCTGGGACTTCACCCAAAGCTCAGAGAGGAGCGGAACGGTTCTGCACATGGCTCTCATACAGTCACTCCTGTTTGCTCTCGCACAAGCAGGGCTCTCGATACTTTTTAAACAGCCCAATTTGTGAAGCTCTCTGGGAGCTTGTTCTTACATGTCAGGATGCTGAGAAGTACACTTTCCATGTCTAGTAAAAAAAAAAAAGGTATCTTGCTTTTTATCAACAGGATGGAGATTTGTTCTACATTAGAGAACAAATGGTAGGTAATTTCCCTTCAATTTTAGGTCTCTGCATACAGGACAGACGGGTATCAGCACCTGGCCGACAGCCCATTACTGCATCACTGAAAATACTGTTCCTTGATGTTATCGTAGGGGATGTGTTTAATCTCAGGAACAGTCTGAAGGACTGGCTTTGCGGCAGATGAATGGTGGGGGAGCTTCTCCTTGACAGAAGAGAAGATCTAGGCCCCTGACGACAGAGAGGTCAGAAGGCAGACTGAGATCTGTGGCACAAATATCAAATACTGATGGGGAGTTGTGAGGGAAAATACTGTTCCTTGATGTTATCGTAGGGGATGTGTTTAATCTCAGGAACAGTCTGAAGGACTGGCTTTGCGGCAGATGAATGGTGGGGGAGCTTCTCCTTGACAGAAGAGAAGATCTAGGCCCCTGACGACAGAGAGGTCAGAAGGCAGACTGAGATCTGTGGCACAAATATCAAATACTGATGGGGAGTTGTGAGGGACACAGAGGTTCCTGGTGCAGAGCCAGCATCTAAGGAACGGGCATCAGAAGTCTTGTCTTTCAGTCTCTGAACCGCCACAAAGACGTTGCTATTACTTACAGCAATAATACCTGTGTTAATTGAAGCTTTCCTTTACTTAGTTTTTTTCCCCACTTAACCTATTGTAGCTTTTAGTTATGATTAATCATTATTATATTAGCAGTTCACTGACCCAGATTTTATTACGTGTGATTTTATCGGATAAATATTTTTCTTCAGCAACCTGAGCACCCTGTACATGTGTATTTCTATACACTCTGCTATTCACCTTAACTCTTCACTGCAAATGACGCGCAGACTGCAGTAAACAAATAGAATCGGAAGATTTTAAAGATTTTCCTGATTATGCTCATAGATTTTTTTTTAAATTTATTTTTTCTGGGCCTAGTGTCATGTAACTAATAGAGCTTACAAGTTCTTCTAGGTTATCAGGAGAGCTTGTGCGTTCTGCAGCATCCCTTCAAGGAGAGCGAGCTGCCTTTGCATGAATTTTTACAGCGATAATGTGCCTGTATCTTGCCATTTAACACACTTTGGTAAATAATCAGCAGAATTTAACTAAAAGAAATCCTTCACTTCCAATTACAGTAAGAATTCCAACTACCTTATCCATTTTCTATATCCCAGTCTTCTTTGGAAAAAACCTCTACAATAAACTTCAGCTTCAAAGAAAACTTCTGATGAGAGAAGAGCATCTAAAATGAGGCTCAGAGCAGAGGCAGTTACATCATTTTCGCGCCCCATCCCGACAGGTTTTGCTGGTTTGTGTCTCTCTGTGGACACGCAGCAGTACCTGTCAGGAGAGTTCCGGAACTCTCGGTGGTCCTGCTCCTCATGAAGGAGCTGGCGGCAGGTCCACCCGCGGGAGCTGCATTGTGAGGTTACAAATGCCTTCCTGCCGCATTGCCTGACTGGCAGAATATTATTTTTACACCAGTGTTTGAGGAACTAGGTTCTTCCTTTCCCTCCTTCCTTTTTTTCTTAAAAAGCAAACAACAAAACAAGCAAACAAGAAACAGCCAGAAACCACTACGCACGCAAACCCTCACCGTGTAGCTCTGTACCAGAGCTAAATGGGCGGGTGTTCAGGGGTCGTACCAGCAAAGACAGAGTTCGGGTACTCTGCCATTTACAGCGTCATTATGTCCACGAGATCGTAATTAAGCGTTATTTATGAACTCCCGTAGCGTTAGCTACGTTTGCATCGTGCTGGGTGGATTTAAACCAGCCTGCGAGAGCTCTGGGCTGGGCTCTGCCTTCTGCAGTCGCACTCAGGTGATGGTCAGATCACCGACGGGCTGAACAGAAGACTCCTCCCGACTCACTGCAGCAGGTTTAGTTTCTCCTCAGGATGGTGGTAAAACACCTTGCTTAAACATCGCAAGATGGAACGATCTATTTTTAAATAGTGACGACAAACAAAACCATACAGTTCTGAGGTCTAGCTTCAGCTCTGGGGGATCAGGAAAAGGAAAGGATTTGCCAGTTTCTACAGCTTTCCCTCCTGAACGATTGCTTTACAGCTCGATTCTTTGCTGAAAAAAGCCCTAACTCTCGAGTCTATGGCGACATTTTAAATACTCAGAGCACACCGCATGGCCAAATTTCGTTTAACTTCCTTTCATACGTGTACTAGGACTCGTGTTAAAGTGCGGGACTAGCCTTGTATCTAGGTAGTCAGTCACCTCAGTAACAGTAAATAAATTGCTGAACATAAAAAACCAAGCAACGATATTTGCTTTCTGAATTTCATTACCTGCTTTAGCATCCTCATCAGGCTGTATTTCCCGTTTACCAGTGAAACCATGTTTGTCATTAAAAGATCTGTGGTTATCTACTGCATCTGATAAACAAAAATCAGGAGTTAGTTGGCTTAACAACAACCCTTGCTGTATGACTTGCTTTTCATGGATTTCAAAGAAAAGATCATGATGGGCACTTTTGACGTACAAAATGACAAAGCAGCAATTAATGTGTCAGCGAAATCGCGGTTTTTTTCTCAATCTGTGCGTATGATTTACCTCGTTGACAGACCCAGTCCTGCACTAGGCACTTGCTGCACTCAGCGGCAGTGGTAAAGAAAAGGTAAGTCTGTACAGTCACGTGCAATGTGAGTTGGGCTTACAGCTCTTCCCTCGATTTTCAGAAAATGTTGCCGATGAGTTTGCTTAAAAGAAAACTGCAGATAGTTTTGGAAGGTTATTCATGTAAACTATCTTACATGCCCCTGGTGCCTCTTCTCTCCCCCTTGCAATGGGCATTTCCTTTATCAGCAAAAGCTGATCAATACGACCTGCAACAGAGGATGATTCCTATTACCCAGTCTGAGATCAACGGCACTTCGACAAGCACAGCTCCCCGCAGAGTCTTTGCCAGTTTGGTTAGACCTGCTTCGGGGCACACACACTCCCAGGCATTTCCAGAACCAGTTAACACACTCCGAAGCCTTTTTCTTAGGTATCCTTAAGGTTAGTTCATAAGAACGATGAGAGTCCTGGTAAGTACCTGTACACTGGTAACGCGTGTTATTACGCTAACGACAAATAACGGCAAAAGGACAGGTTGAGGAGGCAGCTTACTGCTGCCATTCATTTTTCTCATAATCTACAGTTGTGATTCTCCGTCTTTGTAAACCAATATCTTCCTGTATCTTAAACCTTAAATATTTTTCACACAGTCAACTGTTAATATTTACAGTCATGAGTTTGTATGTTATTATTTTAGTTTGTTTTGCTTTAATTAAACAAAAAAATAGTAGCACAATAAAGCCAGGCAGTGAAGCTGTTTTCAAAGGTGAAATCTGAAATAAATTGCATCGTGCCAAAATGTCATGTAACAATTTGGGGGCGGGTGGT
>NW_010431851.1:45959-47163 GCF_000710305.1 Buceros rhinoceros silvestris
ACAGGGAAATTACAGTTCGGAAGCACAACGAGTGACCAGATGTGCTTCTGAATACAAAGCCTCACCGCACAGCTCTGCTGCAGAAATGAACAGTTATGGTTTAAGAGGACTCAGTTCTACAACAGACACGTAACAGATATCGAAACAAGGATTCTCCCAAATGAGTTTCTTCAGTCTTCCAGGTTTAGACAAAAAATACTGTACTGATTAGAAAAGCGAGTAGCACTCTACAGCAAACTGGTTCACAGGGCAAAGAGCCTGCATTTGGAAATAATGCAAAAAAAAGGGTGCTTGACTTACGTGGCCCAAGTAGGTAACCAGCACTATTCAAAGTCCAGCCCCTTTTTTCTTTTGCCTTAAAGAGAAAGGAAATGCAAGTACGTCATCACCTGAACTACACGGTGCTTTCTGAGAACAGAGCAAACAGCACCCACTCTCTCAGCAGAAAGTGTCTTCTGAAGACTTGAAATCAAGAAATATCGTAAAAAAATAAAAGCCAAACATATTGAAGCAAATATACACTGGGGAGCTCTTGCCTTCTCCCCATCTGAGTCAAGAGCTTTGCTACTGACATCCATGGGGTGTGAAGATGTCACACCATGTAAGTGAAACTGCAAATCACACTTTGGAGGCAGAAATTTTTGACTTCATGATCCAAGTTTATATTAAAAATAAATCACCTTAACGAACAGCAGGGTTTTCTTTCAATTGTTTGGATGTACGTGACAGCCTCTGCATGGAGAAGTCCCTATGTGCCCCACCTTTCCCAAGCTGCAGGGAACATCCATTCAGTTTTGTCTATAAACTAGACAGTCCTTTCCCCCTCTAGTCATACAATTCGTTACAAGAGAGCTAGTATGCAAAAGCCCCAAATTCTTAACTAAAAATCTGTTTACTGCCCAAAATGTTTGAGAGCTTCGTCCGGTCCAAAAACTGTAACTCAGTACAGTGCATGTCACGGCAGGGTTTGCCGGGTCTGGCCGGCTGGGACAGGGATGCTGCCCCACGGGTCTCCTCCGGCAGCGAGAGCGGTACTTACCGAGAGCACCAGCCCGAACGTTTCCGACAGGGCGGCACAGAGGAGCACAGACAGGAGCAGGACACCAGCGCACCTCTGCATCTGGAAGGAAACCGTGCCAGGGTAAACGCCCCGAGTTACCGCTTCGGCTCCCCGGCTCGCATCCCGCGGGAGTGCGGGCAGCCC
>NW_010431852.1:0-25000 GCF_000710305.1 Buceros rhinoceros silvestris
ACCCCCCCATATGTTTTGCTTTTTGTCATTTTAATTGTAGGTTTTTGTCTGGACTGCAAAAAACATAGAGAGTGAATAAACATTTCATAGATAATTTCTCTAGACCACAGAAGATCAAGGTCCTCTGTCTATAAGAGTTGATATTTATATTCCCCAGTTAGCTGAAAAATGCCTTAGTTACCAGACCATAAAAAACTCTGGCATGGTTTTTCTCTCTATTTCTCCTTCTAGATTGGCAATAAAAAAATGAAAAGTGAAATCGTAAGGCAAGAAAAAAACCAAAAGCCTGATTTTGTAATAGGTCTTTTTTTTTTGTCCCCATTGTCCCTAAGATAGCAAAGTTTTTCATTTTGTTTCAGTGCTGCTTAATCAATGTATCTAGTTAACCAAAAATGAAAATTTGTAAACTATCTTTAAGGATATACATTCTAACTCATATTTTGTGGTACTGATTTGTCTAAAATAAGACTTACCTAGGATTTAAAGAGAATCCACTATTACTCTTTCGAGGTATTAAAATAAACAGTCCAGATAGGCGAGTTGGGGAAATAGACTTGGATTTTCTTGTCACTCAGAGTATTTCAGTCAAAACAGTGAAACAACTACCATTTTCAACAAGCAATAAAAGAATATTATGGAATCACAGAATGAAAAAAATATTCAGGCCACGAGGAAACTCTTGTGCAGTGCAACATCCTGCTCAAAGCAGAACTACTTAGGTCAGGTTATGCAGGACTGTGTCCCGTCAAGGCTTGAATATCTCCAGGGATTGACTCCTCTCTGGACAATTTGCTCCATGGTTTGGCCATCTGCATGGTAAAAAAATTTCCAATATCTAATCAGAATTTCTCGTGCTCTAACTTGTGTCTTTTGTCTCTCACCCTATCACGGGCCACTTCTAAGATGTGTCTGGCTCCATGTTCTCTATATCCTCTGGTCAGGTAGCTGCAGACAGCAATAAAGTCTCTCTCAGCCTTCTTTTCTCCAGGCTGAATCAGACTAAGTCTTTCAGCTTTCCCTTCTATGTCATGTGCACCAGTCCCATGGCAAACATCATGTCTTGTGCTGGATTAACTTCACGATGTCCATGCCCTCTTCTAATGGAGAGCCCTAAACGCAGCAGCACAGTCATGGTCTTGCCAGTGCTGATTGCTTACCTCAGTCTGCTGGCTATAGTATTGTTTGAACAGCCCACAAAGGAATTGGCCTTTGCTTCAAGGATATATATAGAAGGTTCCTGGTTTGCTTAGTGACCACTAGCTTCTTCAAAGCTGCTTTCCAGTTGGGTAACCTCCAGCATGTAGTAGCACATAGGTTTACTCCTCCCCAGGTGCAGATTTTCACGGTGCTTTTACTGAACTTCCTGAGGTACCTGCTAGCCCATTTCTACTGCTTGTCCAGGCCCTTCTCAGTAACAACCCTGCTCTCTAATAGGTAAGTGCTCTTCTCACTCTTTTGATGTTGTTTGCAAATTTGCTGAGAGCACACTCTGTTCCACCATCCAGTTTACTAATAAAGACATTAAGATGTATTGGTTCCTGTACTGATTCCTGAGTCCAGCAGTTCAGTCAATTTTCCATGCACCTTGCAGTCCACCCCATATCTCAAAAGTTCAGTGCTAAGGAAACTATGACGGACTGCATCAAAGACCTTCCTAATGTCAAGGTTTGCAGCATCCACTGCCCTCTTCCTGTTCACAGCAATAATCACTGTCACAGAAAACAGTTTGGTCGACCAGGAGTGAGATGCCCTTGGTAAGTGCATACCAGCTGCTTCCAGATTACTTGTTGTTTTTCATGTGTTTAGAAATAGCTTCAGATAGGTTTTGCTTCATAACATTCTGAGGGATGGGGGTGAGATCTTTACCTGGATCCTCCTTCTAGAAGATGGTCGTGACGTTTGCCTTTTTCAGTCTTCATAAAACTTCCCCAATTTTTGTTAACTGGTTCCTCAGCAACATCAGCCAGCTCACCCAGTACCTTTGGATACATCCCATTTCGTAACACAAGATTGTCTATGTCTAATTGGCTAATATTTAAAAATGAGAAATGAGAAATCTATATTGGAACCACCTCTGGAGATATCTGAAGGCCAAGAGAACTTAAATATTAAGCTTTGTTTTAAATTTAAGCAGAGCAGATTTGGCTTATCAAGTATACACTTAGTTGTTCCAAACATAATTTTGTTTGATTGGCCTATAGCTGATCTATTCTTCTCACAGACATCTTTGAGTCCTGCTAAGTAGAAAGGGATGTCCCATCTAAATGGGAATTTCCTACCTGTCAAAATTTTGAGGATGAGAGAAAATATATTTTTCAGTTAAGCTTTAAACCGTTCCCAAGCCTTTAAACATCTGTAGCTTCTGTAGTATATCATGCTACTGTTCTATTCTTTCTTCCATCATTTTTTTTATGACATTCCCAAGTATATCAACTGTCCAGAACACTTTTCAGGCTTTGCAGTGTATGGTTTTATAAAGCTCACGTTTAAAATCTTTTCCTTTTTCATGTTTTTTGGTCATTCATATAAATTTCCACATGCTTTCACTATGTCTTAGACTAATCAAGCATATTTTCTGAACTTTGATATGTGGACCTCAGATTTAATGATTTCTACAGTAAAATCCTATTTAAAGTAATATCAGGATGTATTGGAATAAAGTTTGTACTGCATCAACAGACATCTAAAATGAGATAGTAATCTTTTTAACTCATGTCATTGTTATCAAAAACATTCCAAGAAAGTGACTTATTAATATTAATCCAGTTTTCTGACCAAATTTGGGTTATTCCGTCAAGGGAAACTAAAGCTCTTTGTAATGCTAATTTCTTTTGCACAAACCGTTTTAATATAAATGGCGTAATCATTGGAAAGTAAAGAGCTATTAAACTGCATGCAATGAAGAGTAAAGCATATTCTGCCCTGTAATCGGCTGTTGGTAAAGAATATAAATTTTGCCTTTGAGTTATTAAATAAAGGTTTGAGATGAAGTGTAAAAGAAGAGAGAAAAACCAATTTATTTAGAGTTGATTGCATTGTTTCTTTTCTATGGGAACATGGCTGTCAATCATTACTTAGGTTCCAGTTGACAGAAAAACTAAGGATTAGTATTATGTAGACGCGTGTATACATTTAACTCACAACATTTAACGTGATTGAACTCCCATATAATTTTTCTGTAGCCCAGTACATATGATTTCTGCTCTTAGCAGGAGGAGACTCTGCTGTGCTCTGACCCAGCAGTGCAGTGGCTCAGCCATGGCCTGAACTGGTTATTGCTTGTTTGACCCCTGTGCCAGGACCAGGGACTGCTGCCTTCCCTGCTCCAGCTTCAACTCTGGTGGTGACCCCTCTGGGGAGGATGTGACACACCCCACACAACCCCATCACTGCCTGACAAACCATGGCCCTTTGTGGTGTAGGGCTGGAGGGACTGAATCTGGCAGCCTAGGACAAGGATTCAGGCTGGACGAGAAAAATTATAAAAATAAACCTCAGCATAGCCAAGGCTGGAGGGAAAGGTTCGCTCCACCATCATGCCCCTCCCCATGAAGAGTGTAGGATGCTGGCAGCAACATGTGCCACCCTCATCTCTCTGAGGACTGACACTGTCAACCTTAGATCCAGAGAGGTGGGGGAAGGGTAATCATAACCTGGGAGAAAAAAGGTAGTTTCTAGTTAATTGTAGTAGCAACTGTACTACAAAATCTCATAGTATTGCTGTGACTGGAGTACTAACAACTCTTGTATTTTCATTGCATTAAGATTTTAATTAGGCTAAGAATAAAATATTTGTTCCATATATATATACACTCCGCTCAATTATTGCCTGAAACATTTTTTGGAGAGTAACATGTCATACCTAGTCACACAGAAAAAGGAAGTGCTTTTAAGCAGTATCATTTGCAGTTATATTTCACAAATTTCATCATCCCATGAGCAATCTTCATATCCCTGTTTCATAACTCTGTAAAACAATTCTCTGGTTTTGGGGTTTTTTTTTAAGAAGGGGGCCTGTCTGGCTTCAGAATAGAGGCAAGATGCTGAGATAGGTTTATATGAATGTCTACATAAAGACATCCTGAGATGATTCTGGTTTTTCTTCACTGGCACGTTAAGTGAAAAAAGGCAAATTCTTAGGCTTGCTCAGACCATGTCTCTTTTTCTTCGTTTTTGGACTGTTTACATCAAGACATAAGAAATAATTTACTGAAATAGTTAAAACTGAGGTTAAAAAATCTCAGTAACTCCTAGCGCTTTCCTATTTCTCTTACCAGTAGTCTTTTGACCTTCTTTTTGGAGATTGTGCTTGGAGTCAATTGAGAATATTTAGCTATAAGACGAATGTGACAGAGTTCAACCTGAGCGTGGAAATGAGGGTTTTATTAGATTTCTGTGGCGTCTTTGTGTAGTCACTTGCAGATTTTCTTACACAGAAAACCAGGTCTCATGAGAAAAAAACATGTCCATAGAATCATTTATGTTGGCAAAGACCTCCTGAGGTTGTTTAGTACAACTCTGTGCTCATACTGGATCAGCAGAATGTGCAGGACTATGTCCAGCAGAATTCTTAGCATGTCTACAGATAGAGACTTCACAACCTGTCCAGACAACATTTTCCAGTTTTTAACCACTCTAACAGCACAAATAACAACAATAACAATAAAAAGGTGTTTTCCCACATTCAGATGCAGTTTGTGTTTTAACTTGTGCCCACTGACTTTTGTTCTGTCAGTGGTTATAAATGAGGAGGATCTGGTTCCCTTGTTTTCATCCCCTCCCAAGCAGGTGTTCATACACATTAGTAAGAGCCCTCCCGAGGCTTCTCTTTTTTCAGACTGAGAAAATGCAGCTTTATTAGCTTCTCCTCGTGTGATAGATGCACATGTGTACCATCATCGTCTTTGTGGTCCTGCTCCAGTAAACCCTTGTATTTCTTGGTCTGGAGAGCCCAGAACTGGACTTAGCGCTTTGGATGCTGCCTCACTGGTTCTGAGTAGACAAAAAGGATCTCCTCTCTCAACATGCTGGCAGGTCCAGGAGTCCAGGATAATGCTGGCCCTTTTTGATGTGAGAGTATATTGATTGCTTTTTGTTAGTTGTCCACGAGGACCCCAGATCTTTCTCTGCGGATCTGCTTTCCAGCTGTTCAGCACCCAGCATGAACTGGTAGATATTATTCCCCAGATGAAGAACTTACCAATTCCTCTTTTTGAACTTCATGAAATTCCCCATGGCTCACTTCTTCATCCTGACAAAGTACCTCTGAATGACAGCACACTCAAGGTGCAGTGCACTGTGTACCAAGATCTAGGTAATTTATGAAGATGTTGAACAGTACTGGCCCTAATCTTGACTCTTGGGGTACACCACTAGTGATCTGCCTCCAGATGATCTTTGTGTCACTGATCACAGCCCTCTGGGCCCACCACTTCAGCAGCTTTTCAATATACTTCACTGTCCATTTATCTAACCTGTTAACTGTCTGTCGCGGAGGCACCCACAAAACAGACAGCAGCAGCTATCCAGAAAACATGGGTTTATTACAAAAAAATTTGCCTGGCACTCCAACTCTACAGGTTCAGATGTCAGCTTTATTTACTGCACAATAAATTTATACAGAACTAAGGAATCTATTCTAAGGAAGGATAGATCCAAAATGTGCACAGCTCACTGATAAAGAGAAGAATCTCTCACCTAATGATACCAAGGGGGTCGCTTACCAACGCCAGGGTAAGGATCACTCAATCCCAGGGAGGTACACTCAGACAGAGTCCCGACTCGAGGGGTGTCCCGGGAAGTATCCTCAGCCGACATCTCGACTCAAGGGGAGACTCTCCAACCGCACAATCTGCTGCTCGAGGAGAACCAGCTCAAAGGTGGTTCTCTGGTAGGGCTCCATTTATATCCTGGTCGAGGGCTTTATTTACTGCACAATAAATTTATACAGAACTAAGGAATCTATTCTAAGGAAGGATAGATCCAAAATGTGCACAGCTCACTGATAAAGAGAAGAATCTCTCACCTAATGATACCAAGGGGGTCGCTTACCAACGCCAGGGTAAGGATCACTCAATCCCAGGGCCGTACACTCGGGCAGCGTCCCGTCCCAAGGGGAGAGTCTCCAATTGCACAACCTGCTGCTCGAGGAGAACCAACTCAAAGTGGTTCTCCGGCAGGGCTCCATTTATACCCTGGTCGAGTGTGAGCTGTGGTCACTTTCAGGCAACACAGGCAGGAGGCAGCTAACAGAACCCACACTCCCAGGCACCAATATCCCCAGGGGGGAGCAGCTCCAGGTGCTTATCAGGTGCTGCTGCAAGGCCTGTCTTTTGTGCAAGCTCGGTGCACGGGGTCAGGGGGTTGCACTGCCACGCTGTCAGCTTCTCTATGATGATGGTTTTACTAAAATCGGTGTAAACAATATTCACTGCTGTCCTCTCATCTATCAAGGCCATAACCTCATTATAAGATTATTCAAGCATTATTTCCCCTTTGTAAATCCATACCAATTATTCCTAATCACCTTCTTCACTTCATGTGTTTGAAAATGCTGTCCAGCAGGAAAGGGCAGACAATGCTGGACAGAGACAAAGAATAGAACAAAAAGTGAGAACTGGAGGGACTACCAATGTCAGAAGAAGGAGGAACTCCGTGGCAGAACATTCTCTGCAGCCCCGGGAGGAGGCCATGATGGAATAGACAACTGTTCATCAAGGAACTTCCACCCATGGAGGAACCATGCTGGAGAAAATTTTCCTAACAGGCCTGCAGTTTGTGGAAAAACCCAGAGGGGAACAGGCGGATATTCCTGAAGAACTGCAGTCTGTGGAGGAATCATAGCAGAACATGGGAAAAATGTGAGTAAGAAAGAGAGGCAGAGAGAACACCCTCACCCCCATTCTCTCTATGCTCCATAGGGATGGAAGAGGATTGAAGGGGAAATTCTAGTTGTTAACTAATCAGCATTGGTAATTTGTGACAAAGGAATGGTCTGGCATGAAGGGCAATGAGGCCCAGCTGCAAGGAAGGGTACAGTCTCCTAGGCTCTTCCTGTAGATCTTTCACTTGGCAGCACAGCTCCATACCTCCTGCATGCTATATCACACGACCTAAGCATGAGGCCCCAGGCACTCCCTGTAGCCTTAGACTTGCAGAGGTGCATCCTCTTTCCGAAGCTTCACATGGATGCACGAGTTGAATAGCAAAGGGACTGTGTCTCCAGCAGCACCTGGGGACTGTATCCTGTGACCACCATCTCTAGGACAGTGTATGCTGGAAAGAGCAAGTTAGCTGATCTCTTCTTCATGCCCTGCTGCCCAAACCGCAGAAAGATGTTAAATCATTGAGTAGAGTAAAAGCATCCTGGGCTTTAATAGCAGAGCATGGCCTATAGATTAAGAGGTGGAATTATCGTCCTCTACTCATCATTTAATAGACCACATCTAGAGTACTGTTTCCAATACACCTGGAAGTATTTTATCTCCCTCAATACAAAGAAGACATTGACACCCTGGAGTGGGTTTAGCAGAGGCCTCTAGGATGCTTGTGCATTGGAGCACTTGCCCCGTGAGGAGATACTGAGGGAGCTGAGCTGAGAAGAAATGGCTTTAGGGAATGTTAGAGCAGCACCAAGTGTATATGGAGAGAGGGATGTGGGTTCTTCACAGCAGTACCTGGCAGTAGGGCAGGAGAACACAGGCTTAAAATGAAACAGGAGCTGTTCACGTTGGGTATGAAGTTTTGATTTCTTATGAGTGTGGTCCAACAGTGGAGGATGTTGCCCAGAGATAGTGTGCAGTATCCATTCCTGGAGGTTCTGAAGATACAATTGGATAAAGCCCTGAGCAACCTGGTCTGTTCCCATAGCTGATCCTGTTTTGATCAGGAAGTTGGACTAGAGACCTGCCGAGGTCCCTTCCCACTTGAATTATTCTGAGGTCCTATGGTTAGAATGTTTATCCAGACTTGGAATGTTGTCCCAGTTCTGTAAGTGCAGACAGCCTGGATTCATAGTTATGTGTCAGAGTAGCCTTACAACAAGTCATAGCTATAATATTCCTTTATTGACCCTGGGAAAATAAATAATATTAATTAAGTATAAAGAAAAGTGACACAAAAAACATTTCAAAGGTCAATAAAAATAGTAAAAAGTGTGTTAATAGTGTTTTTCTTGTTTGAAATGGAAGGAATACTGAATAACTCTTTTGTCAGTATTAGTAAGAGCATCTGTACAACAAGAAATACCATTGAAATGAGATTTTCATTTAGATGGACAGACAACAGACCACTAGGTGATAGATAGGCAGTTGAAAATGAAATGTTGGAATAATGGATTGATCATGAAAAAGTTCAATATGAAAATCGGTATCTTTACATATATCTAGGTCCCAATCTCTCATTAATGACCAGTATATTATAGTTGAAGAATGAATAGTAACTTATTATTGACAACTGTAATATCATTATACTTGATTTTTATACAGCTACTACAATAGTGAATTATTTCATGTCTTTTAAAAACTCCCCTGATGATTGCGGTATAGACACCCACAAAACAACTCTGTTTTTTTCATTGTCACCAGCCTTTCTGTTGTTGTATTGCTTTATGGTAGTTTGGAAATCTGGCTGTGCTTAGGTATGCTTCTGTGAAAAGAAAAGAACTTGAATTAAATAGACTTTTCAAATAAATATCAATTTTTAAGTTGAATCCAAACTTTCAGAGAATTCTGCTGAATTAGTATTCAATACAATTGAAGCACTGAGATAAAAGAGTAATCTTTAAATGTTTCGTTTGTATTCATTGTTAGACTAAAACAAGTTCTTAACCTCTCTCCTTTACTTTTTTTTTTCAGTTGCATGGGTTTGATAGGTATAAAGAAATTGTATATTTACAATGAAGGAGTGTATGTTTCAGGAGTAGCCTAGATGGAAATTGCTATTTCATTCCTATTTGTTGATATGTGATTTCAAAATGCCTGTATTTCTCTGTCATTTCTCTTATTAGCATGGGGGCTTTTTCCAGACTACGTAACAAAACATTTCCATATGTGTTTTTCTTCTCAACAATTTTCATTCTACAGTCTTCCTAGTCTTATAATTGGAAAAGCAACAGCTGCCATGCATCCAAGTAAGGTGGATGTGTTTGTGATAGAAGATTTCATAGGATTTTATTTTTATCTTACTAAATGGAATTTTAAATTAAAAAATAAATGTATGCTTAAAGCATCTGAATGTCATTTATATACATATTTTTTAAAAGTATTCAAAGTAAGTAAGTGCACTTAATTAAAGAACAGCTTTTTGTATGGGGCATGTTGGATTTGCCAAAATCCATGGGCCTCATCTGTACCCTGTAAAGCAACTACGAGCAAACTGTGGTTAATGTAGCTGGGTAACCTACATTTAAAGATCAATCTATGTGGTTTAATTGTCTACAAGTGAATTATCAGTGGATACAATGCCGAAGAATTAATGGCACTAGTACTTAAAATGTATATATAGTGGAAAATAAACTTTTCGAGTTTGTTGCAATAATGTTTTCTAAGGAAGACTTGCCTGCCTAGAATGGAATGATGTTACAAAACAGTCAGCCATGTTTTCTGTTGTGTAGTCAGCAGCAGCTTGTATTCATCTGCAAATGTTTTGAATTGCGACAGTAATTCTGTGGTTGAATAATTTCCGTTATGGAATGTTGAACAAGATTCAAATATTGCTGCAATGCCAGTTTTAGATGCTAAATAACACCAAAATAAGAAAAGAAAGAGGAAAAGAATGACTTGGTGGTTAATTATTTCAAGAAGATGAGCTATTTCAGAGCAATACTTTTGTTTATTTTCAAATAATGTGGATTCTAGATAATTGGATTTTTTATCTAGACATGAACATGATTGAAGTATAGACTGGCAAATAAGAAGGATCTTTTCCATGCAACTGCCTGCATCAAACAGCGCACAGAACATCCCAATACCTGTATTGGATTAGCTTCAGGATGACCATGTCTTCTTATAAGGAAGTAATCTTTCCAATGCTGAAGACAAGAATCACCTCCTTTAATCTGCTTGTAGCACATTGTTAGCTGGTTTTGCCACATGGGCACATTGGTGGCTCATGGTCAACCTGGTATCCAACAGGACCACCAGGTCCTGTTGTACAAAGCTGCCTTCCAGCTTGTTAATCTGTATGTGGTTTATCCTTCCTCAGGCAAGGATTTTTTCACATTTCTTTTTGTTAGATTTCCTGAGGTTCCTGTCAGCCCATTTCTCCAGCAGGTCCAAGTCTCTCTCAAAGACCTGCCCTCCAATGCATTGTCAACCCTCTTCACACACACATTTGATGCTGTTTGAAAACTTGATGAAAATTTTAGTTTTCTTATTTTCCTTGTCAGCACTCTTTATTCCTCTACGAGTTTGATGGTATTACCAGACATACTGAAAATTGATCAAAATGACCCAATATTTTCTTTTAATGGAACTTCTGCAATTGTTTTGTCATTGCTATTTACAGTTCCACCATTTGTCTCCAGTAACAAACCAATTGACTCTTTTTTGTGATATGTAATAAATTCTGCTTTTGCTGTTGCAGTGGGTCTGGGCTGGAGTTATATTTTTTTTAATTTTTTTAGCAGGCCATATGCTGCTTTGGATTTGTGCCTATAACAACCTTGATAACACAGTGTTTTGGCTACTGCTGAGCAGTAATTGCACAACGTCAAGGTTTTCTGTTTGCTATGCTGCCCGCCCTCCCCAGCAAGCAGGTTGGGGGTGTCTAAGAAGCTGGAAGGGGACATATCCAGGACAGCTGAGCTGAGTTGACTAGAAGGATATTCAATGACGTATGATATCATGCTTAGCAATAAAAACTGAGAGGAGGTGTTTTTTAGGAAGGTAGTTTTCCATTTTTGGAAAACTGGCTGGGTGTCAGTCTTGTTGTGGAAGGTTGTGAGCCATTGCTCTTGCATCACTTGGGTCTTTTGGGCTTTTTTTTTCATCTTCTCTCCCTCAATTACAACACTATCTTTATCACAACCCGTGAATTTTCTCCCTCTTATTCCTTCTACTCTCTCTCCCACCCTGTTGCAGTGAAGAAGTAAACCCACAGCTTAATGGAGTTTAGCTGCTGGCCAGGGTCCACTAATTGTCCTTGACTGTATTGCTAAAGTATTTCAAATGCAGGTTTCTCTTATGAATTTTATAGAATTTGTAGGTTTTTGTTTGTATTAACTGTTTTCACTTCCCCTTTTTGGTATATTATATCATTCTATTAGAAACATATTTTTTCATATTGTACAGGTACAATTTTAATGTATCAATGATTCATCATTCTAGTCATATTAATTATAGTTTCAATGTGACCAGGCTGAACTGATGTTTATAAAAAGTCTTTGTATATTCATTCATGCTTAATACTTTAGATCTACAAATAATTTAGTAATTTCTTCTATAATGGGTGTCATGATTAATTTCGATATCTCAATTTTGTGACAAATTCCTTTATCTCTTGTTTTCCACTTCTCTCTGGTCAAGTCAGAACAGCTACTGTGAAGACAGATATTCTACTTCTATTTAGGAGAACATCTGAAGTGGACCCATTTTCTGAAGAAATTGGAACAGTGTTATCAAGGGGAAAAAAATAATAACAAAAAGACAAAATAAAATGCAAACACCACCCTGCCCTTCATCTTCTCTCTAATCCAACTCATACTGTTGTTCATGATTACATGAAAAAAAGCCAACAGTTACAGACTCTGAGTAATCTAAAAGCACGAAAATGCTTTTTTAAAAATTTCAGTTCCATAACTTCTGTGATTATGGGACTTTAAGTACACCTATTGCACACATAAAACACTAAAAACAATTCACGCTGACAGTACGGTAGATGTTTTACATCTAATAACTTAATGAAATGTGAGTAGCTACCAGAGAATATTGAGGCACTAGGAAATCCAATTATTTAAGAAAACATAACACAGTGCAATGAAAACTCAGCTGCAGGCTTTTCTCAATTAGAAGAAATATTTTACGAACTGATTCATGAAGCGTGCCTGTAATATGTAGGAATGTACCTCATGTTTTAAAGTAAAGACACCTAACTGATTCAAAAGTCAATATCTCCTTTTCAGATGCTCATTGGTAGCTGACAGTAGAAGGTGTGTCACTATTGTAATAACACTCAGAACATGCTTTAAAACTCAGTCACATACTTCTCCCATAGCTTTTTTTCTTGTGCTGGTTTCAGTTCTCAGGCTATAAGAGACTTCAGCCTTTGGTTTCAAACCTTTCCAAGACTCAGAACATTATTAGCTCTTTTTGGCTTGTTTGTTCTTAAAAACCCCCATCATACACAATTTCATCTTTGTTTATCAAAGAAAGGGGTGCAATTGTGTTAGCTATTTTGCAGGAGATCTGTTATCCAGAAAAGGTGTTGTACTGCTTCCAGCTGAGCTGGAATACCCAGTTGTGTTCTACCTAGTGAAAATAAAATAATGCATAACATTTCCCCCAGTGTACTATACAAGTGTGCCTAACCTGTATGGACACATCCTCGAGACTCTTCCTAATGATTGCCTCCATGGCCTGATTGGAAACCTAAGCTTCTTTAATATTCCAGCTTCATTATTCTCATTTTCTATAATTTAACAACTTCTCATATTATACGTAATGGAAAAGTCATGCAATATTGAGCAGTAACTGCTGTTAATTTCCTGCTGTATATCATTTGCATTTTTTGTTGCTAGTGGAGAGTAATTAACATGCTCTAATTATCATACTGATTGTCTTCTTTAGCTTATGAGAATATAGTCATCTCAACCCTCGTTGATCTTACAAGAGTACATTTTATTGCCTTCAATAATACTATCCAGGGATACACAAGACTTCGGTTTTTACTGAAAAATTGTGTGATCTAGCAGTAACAAGTTCTCTAAACAGTTCAATTTGGAACAGAATAATGTAAGTTTTTATAGTGCCTATCAAAAAATATGGAGCCCAGCTTCTGCAGTAGTACAATGTCATCCTTTTTGGTGAACAGAATTGCAGTTGTATTACCATTATCACAAAAAAAAAAAAAGTTTTATTGTGTTCCACTCAGATTGTCTTTTACTCCTCTGTCTGTGAACAGTTAAAACAGAAAACACATTCAGCTGGGAATAAGCTTACAAACAATAATGAGTGGGGTTTTTTCTTGCAAGGATGCTTCTTAGGAAAATAAACATTTTTCTATAGGAAAAACCAGTTTCTTTAATCTAAAAGTTCTACCTAATCAAAGTTCTTAGTCAATGATGTGTTCATTTACAACTACTTTCTAAAACAGAACTGCAGATAGGAAAATCTAAGTGAAATCAAGTCATATGTTGGAATGCTGTATACAAGAATACTGAGGCTTTTGGGTTTTGAAAAAAGAAGCATCATCAAGTACAATGAGATGCAATTACACATGCAAATAGATCACATTGTTTTCACAAGATCAAGTCAAACAAATTGTGGAATTCAAATGGGGGAATTTGTATGATTCTGTTCTGCATTTATTTAAGCAGAAGGCTAGGAGACAGGTTTCAGCAGTCTGCATTATGCCTTATGACTTCCTGGGAGTCAGAATTTCATTTCCAGCAGATTCTTCCAGGGGATCAATAGCTACTGTGAAGATATATGCCTTCATTGTAAATGTTCACCATAAATGCTGAAATGGATACAGTCTCTCTGGAAAAAGACAGTACCATGTCTCAATTTCTTTTTCTTCTCTTCAGGACTTTTCATGTTAATCACTACTTTTAAAATGCCTGTAAGAATCTGCAAATGAAGAGTGACTGGGAATGCTAGTGTAGGGGTGGGACAAGCTGTGTGCTTTTTCTTCCTTGTATATGATAAAGTCTGTTTTGTATTACAGTTCTCTTGTGCAGTCTCGGGATAGCTGTGCTCATAAGTGCCTGAAATACCGTTCGTGAATGATACTAAAGACTGATAAGAGAGAAACAAAGTAAAGCAGTCCCAAACTTCCTGCTTACTCATGGTATGTATTTATACAGATTTAAAGACCCACGGTCCTGCTAACAGCACAATAAACTGAGGTAATTTTTGGTGAAATCATAGAAGACATATATCATATGTATCAGTGGCAGAAGACGGATAGACATCACACACATTTAAAAAATACCTGACCAGAAGCACTTAAATAGCTCTTCTATTTTTCTAATTTGTTGTAGCATATAGGGGTCACAAATTATTTTGCCATGTTATTCTGGACGCTCTCAAAATGTGTAGAAAGGGCACCTGCTAAGTGATCAAATTCAAAATGAAGAACTAACAAGGCTAATTTCATGAGAACCTAATTGCTTCAAAGAATGCAATCAGGATCAGAGATGAATAGAAAACAGTAGCATTTATTAACACTTCAAATTCTCAAACCAAGACATAGTCTTTGCTTGATTTCTTTTCTTTCTTTTTTGTTTTTATTTTTCCTTCCTCATCTCCTTTCAGTCCTTCTTTCTCCTGCAATACTATATTTGGTGTCAAAGAAGAAGTGGTGAGTGATTCAAGTGAGGTACTTGCTCCAGGACTCCATCAAAAGGCTCAGTATGGTCTGTCTAATTCTAGTGATTCATAGTGATTCATAGTGATTCATTTTACTTTTTGATATTTTCCTTTTGGGTTCTAAATAGAGATATGTAAAGCAAAAAGCAGGTACAACGTCCTTTGGAAGAATAGGAAACAGGTAACATCCAAAAATAACTCCAGCTATTAACCCCAAGAGAAATGTGATTTTTTTTTCAATTCTAAGCTGAAAACAATATATAGGTGTTGCTTTTTTTATACTGGAATATATAGCTAATAGCTGGCTTATCAAAGCAGAAAATCATTCACTCCTAAGTAGGTTTATTAGTCAGCGTACTCTTACTCATCCTGTCTTTGCACTGAGGTTAACATTTCTAAATAATGTTACAAAATAAAAACATATTTATTAAAATAATAAAATCCATTATTTATTCCTGTATTTTGCAAAACATTTTATTTTCATAGAGGCAGAGTAGTTCTAATTTCAGATAAATCAGGGTTGTGTATACACTGCAAACAGTTTATTCTAAAGAGTTGTATCCTTTGTTCTTTAGTGTCGATTAAAACACCTCTGGTTTTGGACCTTCTTGGCCCTCATTGAAAGAGGACATCTGGGACTATTACAACAGCAATTTGACTGCCCATTCAGCTTAAACAAACAAATAAAAAACCCCAAACCCCATCCAAAACAAAACAAACTCCTTGTAAATTATCTCAATAACAGACATGAAGTTCTTATGTTCATCCAACTTCTCAACAAGTACCTTTAACATTATTTGCAAGATTTATCTACCTTGAATTTTCATGGTTGAAAGTTTATCATTTAGCTGAATTATTTAGTCTAAACTAACTTTACAGTTAATACAAAAAGGTATCTCCAAAGTTTGACTCATCTCTCTATTCTAGGAATTATCATAATCTCCTAACTGATTTTTTTTCAAGGCAATTAACTATTTTCTTGTTACTCCATAATTTCAGAGATTTTTTAACTCATTGCTCACCATGCCTTATCACCAGGTCAATGTAAGTGATTTTCTGTCTCAGTGCTTCCTTCCCCAACTTCCAGTGAAAGGACTATCCACCATCCTGGCAAATTAAGTACTGAGAGCTGAATAGCTAATAAGCAATGTAGCTAAAAGAAGCTGTAGACCTGGGCTAAAAGACCTAAACTAACCTTTTGCATGCTCATGTGCAGCTCATCCTGGTGCTAGTGGAGACTAGATTTTTTTTCCACAACTGCATACAGTTGTTTTTCATGTGAATAGAGAAAGGCACTAATATTCCCTTCAGGATCCAAGGAGAGTAATGTGGAGGAGAAGATCTTGTGTCAGTGGGTTAGAGGCCCTAAATTAGCTTCAAAGGTTGTGTTTCATCCTCTACTGCCTTGTGACCTACTTAGTGATTGATTTAATTACATAATCTTAGGGAGCTATCAGTTAGGTCCAAAGTCTCTAATGTCTTATGCCCTCCAAATGTTTTGCCAATAATACAATTGCCATTTTTAGTCTATAAAGAAGATTCCAGCATACTGAATACTGAATGAAAATGTCTCAATATCAAATGATGTTTTACAGTTAATATCCTTTAAAATTATGCAATGGTTCTCTAGCATGGAGTACTGGACAAATTAATTTCCTAGAGGACCACAGATTAAACACAAATCGTGGTTTTGAATGTGAAAGGTTGTGTTATTCAACGACAAAGCTACAGTTCAAAATGTGACTGTATAAATTCTACCACTTCTTTCCATTCTGAATTATTCATCAATTTAATTTTTTACTATCATAAGTTTTCTTACCCTTCAAATTTAGAAAACAATATTTTGGTGCTTACATTAATAGAAGCAATTTTAAAGAGTAATTTAATAAATCTAACATTCCCAGGGCACAAGAGAGAGTAAAATATTGAGGTTTAGGTTGAGTACAAATTCTCTCAATCCAAATATTTTTGAAAGTTAATAAAACTGTCTTTCAGATTTATTTCCACGGTTTCACAGAATCAGAGACTAATTGAGGTTGAAGGGACCCAGGGGGATGTCCAACTCCTTGCTCAAGCAAGGTCAGCTAGAACAAGTTACTCAGGACTGAGTCCAGTTAAGTTCTGAATTTTTCCAGGGATGCAAACACCACACCCTCTCTGGAGGGTGTTTTCCCTTTTCCACTGTTTGACCACCTTCATGATAAAAACAATTTAAATACATTTTCCCACATTTCAGTCTGTTCCCACTGCTTCTTGCCCTTTTTTTGGATACCACTGGGAAGAGTCTGGTTTCATATTGTTCACTTCCCACACTTAGTCAGGCATTGATTTAAACTGCATAGATAGATAGATAAATAGATAGATAGATAGATATGCATACTAAGGTATACGTTTTTATGATATTAACAAAAGAAATAATTTGTTTGGTGACTGTGGACTATTTTTATTTCCTACAAGGTACTGGAGGAAAAGGTAGGTTATCAAGTCAGAAATTATGGTAGAGATGCACAGATTACATAAACTGGTTGTTTTGTTTTGTGTGTGTGTGTGTTTATTGCATGATTCAATTATCTTAAAGTCTTTTCCAACCTAAATGATTCTATGATTCTTCTTCACAAGGAATATATTCCCTTAAGAATCTATGGGAGAAAAAAAATCCGTAAATGTCATAGTTGCTGTTATAGATTAAAAAGAATAAATAGAAGTGGGTGCTTTGAATATAAAATTATTTCTTCCACATAATAATGCAGTGATGTTATCATTAATGATTTAAAACCCCTGTTCAGTTGAAGCAAGATAATTTTAATAAATATTGTAACAAAACTTTATCACTCTAGGTAAGTAAGAAAGAGATTATTTGGAAAAACTGAAAACATATAAATAAGCAAACCTAAGTCAGTATGTCCAGGATTCTTGGATGCATTGTTAGATCATTACCTTACTGTAAAAATATCCGTCATTTAAAAAACTAACATTTAGTATATATTCAGTACACTGCTATTAATACTGGCATAGAAGCTTCTAAGTGACCTTCCAATAGTGATGACACCAATGCCCAATTAGTATTGATGACTATAGGATAAAAATTTCACCTCTAAACTTTTCTAACTACCAAATGAGTTATAAATAGCAGTCGTTTTAAGTGAGCAACTCAATATTCAATTAACGGTTAATGATGCATAGGGAAATAGCTTCAAACATTCTGAAATGGACTTGAGATGATTTGCAAATTTCACATGAGACTTCTGAATTCTGAATTGTGGCAAATACCTAGTGATAATACTTTTATACTTTTCCAGCACGTACTTTATTATGAACAAATTGAATTCTGGAAAAGATCAGCTAAGTAACTCACTGAATAGTCCCAGAATCCTCTGAAAGATTAAAATAAAGCAGTGGTCCAAGTGTTTTGATTTCTTATGGAGCTTTTATTATCTTGGAATCATAAGTCTTTCAAAGCTTTTCTGTCTTCCATTCCTGAAACCTACTCTTATTACTCAGAAAAAAATATATTTTAATGAAAATTTGATGTATATTTAATGATGTATATAATTTAAGGTGAAAAATCATAGAGAATTATAAGAAAGGAAGTTGAAATGTCATTTGTTCCCTTCTTAATCCATGACTTGATGTAGTAAATCTCATTCCTGAGAGATATTCTCTAAGATTTTGCAAAGCAGCCAGTGGTGAACACGTCACAACTTCTCTAAACCATATCACTATTTCACTATAACTAGGATAACACAAGATCCATAAAATGTTTTTATAATTATGTTTTTTTCCTAGTCTCTGACCTAGTTGAAATCTGATACAAAATAAACCCATAATTTTTCATCTTTCTCATCACAAACATCATCTTTTTCATAGTGTCTTTTGCATATTTAAATGCTGTTATTTTGTCTTCTCCCAGTCTTCTCTTTCATAAACTTGTTTCCTGTCTCTTTCATTGTTCTTGGTACTCTTGGATTGTATCTAGCTGGTTTGCATCTTTCATATTTACTTCCCAGTTCTTCCACAAGAGGATCCAGTTGAGACATTGCTAATATCAACAAGAGTAGAGAACAGATTAACCTAGGATAGAAAACATGTTCTTGTTTATTCATACTGGTACTGTGACTGTATTTTTTTGGAATGTGACATTATTGCTCAAGTTCAGCTCAGGATCTGAAGTAATAACCTTAAGATTCTTCTTGGCAGAACTTTTGTCTAGTTGTTTGTTTTCCATTATTTATTCAGGTTATTCCAGGTAAAGAATTTTTTAAGTTTTGTAACTGCATTGATTTTTTTTTCCTCCCCCAAACCATTCTCAGTTTCTAGGCACTATTTTTATTTTTAATCCTATTACTTATTGGTATATTTAGTAACAATATTTTCTATGTGATCATCAAAGTCCTATGAAATATTCAATAGTCAATCAGGGGACATATTAGATGATTTTCTGGGAGACATTACGAAAAGGTCACTTTCATCCCTCTATTGCCTATTCTGCATGCACATCTCAGTATCATAGAACCTGTAATTGCACCAGTACATGACTTATTTACTTACATTATGGTTGTATCCACCATAAGACCATCATGAAAGAGATTCTTCTGTTTCTACAGGGAGTCATTTATGACTGCTTGCTTTGCTTCCTTCCTTGATTATAAGAATGCCAGAAAGGGAAAAAGAAACCAAACCAAACCAAACCAAACCAAAACAAAACAAAAGCATAAAGGAAGGAAAGGAAAGAAAACAATGGAGAGAAGACAAGAGAACCCATCCTACGATCTCAGCTGTGAACCACATTTTCAGTTTCCTTACCATTCCTCCATCTGCTGTAATTTGTGTATTCTATGTCTATTTTTAGGCTGCAAATGGCTTAACGGCAGAAGTGTTTTTGTACGTAGTAAAAGTGATAGAAAGTTTCAGCCACTGTACAAACAATTAGTATATATTAATACAGACCAATAAATTGTTTTAACACGTATTAACGCTTTATGACTTGAATAAAAGGTCATCTTTATTTGAAAATAGATCTACCCCCGAGTGTAATAATTGTCCAATTAGGTTATAGATTAGCGATTATTGCTATAGAAGGTATTTAAGATTCTAAATCCAGTAATCTAATGTTTCATATTTAATGAAATTGTCAGCATTTTTTTGGTTAAAAATGTAAGATAATTTAATATCATTGGAGTCATCACTTCCCTGCTATGATTTGGTATATAAATATTCCCTCCCTTCATCAGCAAGTCTGCAATTTTCTTTTTAAATATTACCCACCGTACTGTCATGAAAGTTTTAGTTAGAAAAGTTCAAAATAAAATCAGTGGAATAAATTATCAGCCAGGAAACAATTCAGTATTTAGTCTCAGAACTTCTGAGTTTATTATCAAAGGGTAAAATAAACCTTTTTATAACCTTCTTTTGATGGTTAATTTGGAAGACATTTTAAATGTTAAATCTAGCCTGGTGATTAATTTTAAAAAATCTTTTTGGAAATATCACTGTTAGCAAAAATATTTTCAATTCCTTTAACACGTAAGTGAATGCCTCTGTGCCTAAGAATTGCATGGTGTATATTGGGAGATACATTTTTAAATAGGGAAATACATCACCTTTAGTATTGTTTGGCAAAGAAAGAGCTACACAATTTGCTGATACACACCACTCACTACAACTCTGATTTCCGACCCCTGCTGTGGAGTCAGCAATGAGTTTAGAAGCATTTACTAGCTGATTCTCAGAAATATATTCAGATTATTTGCTTTATGTCAGCATGCAATGAGGGCAGAATTCTTTGGTTTCACTTTTCATGCCTGTCGAGTTCTGCAAATATAGCCTACAAAACAATACATCTGCGAGTGTTTTACTTAATGTGCCAATAACCTATGTCAACAGATCTTCCTGTTCCTGTTCTTCAGAGCTCCATTACTTTATGCATTTCACAGGTTTCATCAGCAAAGCTTTTTGGAGTACAGTTCACACTCAGATATCAGTTACAGACTCATGCATGGCAATTGCTGATGTTTTTATTTCATAAGAATATGACATTATCATGGTGCTGTTTCCTCTCAAAATATTTTCGAGCTGCATATTTTCTCATATCACATAAGACCAGAGTAGTGCAGGTGCACAACCTCTGCAAGTACCTTGATCTATAAGACAGAAAACAGTATTCAGCTCACAATAATTGGAATTTTAAAGGAACTGCTACGTCTTGAATATCAAAGCATGCAATTAATTAGCTAGATAAACAAGTCCGATGTAAATACTAGACCTGAGGGTTTCATCTAAGGCTGCAGAGACATGAAGCAGGGCAGTCATTAGGTGAAAATAGATAAATATGGGCCATTGTTTGTCCAGGTAACTAATGGGAGTGGTAGCAAAACTTCAGGTCTAAAAGACAGAAATGTTCTATTCCCGGCTCTATTCCCAGCCTTCACCAATGGCAAAAGCATTTCTCCAAGCACCATCCTTGCAGAGAGAGGTAGGATAAAAAAGACTGTTCAGCATAGCGAAGGATATGCATGCCTCACTGCCTGGTTTCATTGAATTCTGTAATTCTGAGGGAAAGGAACTAGGTGCATAATGGCTCCAGGTCTATTCCAACCAAAATGATTCTGTGATTTCCCTCAGTGGCTGAAAAGGAAGGGAAAGAACTGCAAGGGAGGGAAAGAAGCAAGCAATGTTCTCCTTGACATCTCCCTGTGGCTTTGCATGCCATGGGGCTACCCGTTACAGTTTGCTCTAGCAAGTTGAGGAAAGCACCCAGCTAGCCACCACAGCTCTTTTGCAGGGCTGGGGAGTTCACTTGATCTCAGTTCCCTGAGTGGCTAAGGGAGGATGACACTTGGGGAGAACAGCATTTAGCCACAAAAGGATGAAGATAAAAAAAATTAATGGAACAAACTTGTATTTGTGTGTCTGTTGAGAGCCTCTGAGTTAGTCTTTCTATCGTGTTGATGGATGACTAAAGTTGCTCCCGAAAAGCCAAGTCAGATTGTCAGAACTGAATTTTTTAGGCTTCCCTTAAAATGCCACACACTGAAATCAGTAGCTTAACTTTTATGAATCTGGGAACATTGAGAGCTTTCTCTAGAATCAAATTTCAAGCTCACTACAAGCAACTATTTTGAAAATTTTAGCTTACATTTTGTGGTGAGTTGCCGTTGCTCGGATGCCAGATGCCCACCAAGCTGCTCTATCACTCTCCTTCTCAGCAACACAGGGAGGGAGAAAATAGTAGGATCAAAAACCATATTGTGAGTCAAGATAAAGGTAATGAGTGGAAGCAAAAGCAAACAAAAGATTTATTCTTTATTTCCCATCAGCAGGCAACGTCCAGCCATTTCCTGGGAAACAGGGCTTCAGTACACGCAGTGGTTGCTCTGGAAGACAAACATGGTTAAAACAAATGCTCCCTCTCCTTTTCCTTTCTCCTAGCTTTTATTGCTGAGCAGATGGCATCTTATTTCCCCATCAGCAGGCAACGTCCAGCCATTTCCTGTGAAACAGGGCTTCAGTACACGCAGTGGTTGCTCTGGAAGACAAACATGGTTAAAACAAATGCTCCCTCTCCTTTTCCTTTCTCCTAGCTTTTATTGCTGAGCAGATGGCATATGGTATGGAATAACCCTTTGGTCAGTTTGGGTCACCTATCCCCTCCCAAGATCTTGCCCACCCCCAGCCTACTTGCAAGGGAGGGGGAATGTTGGAGAGACAGCCTTGATGCTGCTCAATGATCAGCCTTGATGACTGATGCTCAGCAGCAGCCGAAACACTGGTGTGTTATCAACGCCTTTCTAGAAACCACTACAAAGCACAATGCTATGAGGGGTGCTATAGGGAAAAATAGCTCCATCTCAGCCAGACCCAATACACAGTTCTGTAAATTGCAATCCTTACTCTTTAAGTTAAAGAATAAAACTGAGGATCTGATATCAGAGCTCTACAGGTGCAGAACTTTTAGCTATGGACATTAATGCAATTAAGGCTTGTCTTTGAGCAGTCAATGGCAGATAGGGAAATAGGTTGGATAGGTCTGTCTAATGATTGCCACCTGCATAATCAGCAATCTATTAAGATTAATGAGGCTTTCATAGGATATTCTGTACTTCATTCAAGCACACATTAAAAGCAGATTAATCAGAAAGGTCTATATCTCTTCTTTCATGTTTTAAAATATGAAATTCAATCCCTATTTATGAAACTAATACATTAAATAATTATAAATAATGCTTTATGCAAATCAGTTCTTAATTTTGTTGTTCATAGATTATTATGGGCTGAAAGAGAATCTCAGAAAGAGAAGAGTCTATTCTGAAAAAATAATCCTAAATCACATTACATATGCTCAAAGTCCAGTATTTCAGAGTATGCATTGTCATTATGCATTGTCACCCCAGCTTATTCGTGGTGCAATGGTGCAGACATAAGAGTCTTTGTAGGAATTTGATCTTACCATTAGCTCTTCTGCTTCACTTCTTTGTTCTGTTATAATCAGTAGTGGTGGTAGTGAACAAAGAAGAGAATACAGGCTAAATTGCTGTTAGTATAAAAAAGACTGAAACCAAGTAACTGATGATTTGATTTACAAAAACAAAATTCTTACCAAATTCTGAATCAGGATCTTAATTTGAAAATGCAGTGATCCATTTAAGGTTCTGTCAGCAGACATTCGTAGATATTAAGCGGAGAACATAAGCGGAAATGCAATGTTGCCATGATGTTGTCAGTGGTTACCCTTAAATCTTAATACTAAATCAGCAGAAATAATTACAAACAGTCTGATTTTTGTTTGATTGCTTGTTTTCAGATACAATCAGGTATTTTGAAAGGAATTATCAATCTTGTAACGGGAACTTTGCTTTGCAGAAGACAGCAATGTAAAATCATGTCTGAGGTTTCTGAACCTCAGCACAGACAGACTATGCTAGGGTGTCAAGGATTAGAGCTGGGCTGGCCACTAGACGAATGACACCCCCCCTCTCATCACCCCTTCCCAAAGAGAGGAAAGAGAAAAGGAGGAAGGGAGAGAGACTTACAGATTGGAAAAGAAAACAAAAACTGGTTTAATGAGAATAATGATAGAATGGAATACGTACAAATATATACAATACCAGTATCAAACCCAATGTACATGATGGCAACCACGTCACTGTCACCACTGATGCTCTGAGCAGATATTGGGGAAGGCCCAGACCAGACTCAGCAGCAGATGGGAACTGGATGCAAGAGCTGGATTCTGGATCTGGATTCAGGAATGCACAGATTGGGATCGAAGGCAGAATGGACAGAGTCCTCCTTAGATACCAGCTATTGAAGAAGGAGCAAGAGAGAGTGAAACACTCATGACCCCATAAGTTTATACTATGACGTCTATGCGATGGAATACCTTGTTGGTCATTTTAGAGTCCCTGTCCTGTCCGCTCCTCCCCGCAGGTGCCTCTTAATGCACCCCCAATGTGATACAGGAGATTTGGACTCCACAAGAGCAATTACTAGCAAAAGCCTTTCTGCACGCCAATCGCTGGTACTAACTGTAAACATCAAGCGCTTTCACTCCTAGAAGCAGACACTGTCTGCAAAAATATGCCGTTAACTTCAGAAAGTGCAGTCACCTAGGAGAGTGAAAAGTAAAATCACTGAACTGAATTACTTCTGTTCTAACTCAAACCAGGACATAGGGTTACATTCAGAGAAGGAATTCAACACCCAGAAACTGTCAGTATTCAGAGCTTACAGCGCCTCATTGTTATATTGATTGTGGTTTATAGTAATCCATCTAGCATAGTTCTTTTTTTCCTTTGGTAACTTAACTTTAATAAGCTACTTTCTAAGTCTCTGTTACTTCTCTGAAGTCATCTTTATTTCAGACAAACATGTTTCTTGCAGATTGATGGACAGACTTGCAGTCGTTTTTCAGCTGCTGCACTATATGCTGATGAAGTATATCTACTGTAAGAAATCCCCTAACTTTGCATTAAACAGAATATCATCTTGCTGTATTAGTTTTATCTCTGATTGTTTTCCAAAGAGTCCCTTGAAGCATAATGGCAAAGAAATGACTTCCCTACAACCATAGGCGTTTTACCCCATTTTGTTTCTACCCTGGTACTTCTCTCTCTCAGTAATCCTTCAGGGAGGGAGGCTTTGTGAGGAAAGATTATCTCTTCCCACTGTTGCTCCCTCTTAAATCTTTTCCCACAATCCCTTCTGTCCATGCCCTAAAGAAGTGATCATCCTCTCCTACAATCTCATCCTTCCCTAAACTCAAAAAAGCATTTTTCCCAATGTTAGCAGTTTGACCCATGAATCATAGAATTATAGAATCACAGCATTATTTAGGTTGGAAAAGACCTTTAAGGTCAAATAGTCCAGCTGTAAATGAAAAGGAGTTTTTCTGGACCTGGAGCCAAGAAAACATTGCCACATCTTTGTGATTCTATTTCAGTGGGCCTCTTTGCTAGCTTTGACCTTATACCACA